>NW_026292339.1:0-100031 GCF_023091745.1 Budorcas taxicolor
ACACCAAGGTGGCACGTGGCACAGCCCTGTGGGAAAAGCCTCGTGGGAAAGCCTCGAGGGACAGCCTCGAGGGAAAAGCCACAGATCCCTTGATCCACGTGACAGGAAAGCGTGACACTACTGCTGCAGCTCGGGAGGAAAGCGCACGTGCATGCCCCCACTCGAGACGAGGCCTGACTCCCCTGGGGAGACTCAGAAGCACCCCAAGATCATGGCAACACTGGAGAGGAATCCTCAGGTTCCGGCCCCGACTCCACACAAGGACTGAGGCCCCGGCATGGACGGGAGAGGAATCCCGAGAGGTCCCCTAGCAACTCGCAATGGGGACTGGCCTTTCCTGAGGCCACCAGAGCGGGTCCCTGAGGTCCCCGTCGTAACTCGAGAAGACCTGCGGCAACTCGAGAAAACATCCAGGAGGTTCTCCCCTCCAGGCGAGATGAGGCCCATTTCCGCTGAGAGCGTCTCGAGGCTGATCACACCTCACCTCTGGAATTTCGAAAGGGTCCTTCACACCCTTGGTGCAAATCAAGAAGTTCCCCGACATACCCGTCTCCACTCGAGAGGAATCACGAGGGTCCGCCCACATCCAGAGGAGCCCCGTTTCCGCCTCGTAGCTCGAGATGATGGGATCCTTTCCCTGCTTCGTCGGGAAAGAGTTCCCGCGTTCCCGTCGCATCTCAAGAGGAGGCCCTCTCAACAGGAACGGCGAGAGAACTCCAGGGTCGTGCCACCATTCCAAGAGTCCCCCAGATGTCTCAGTCCATTCAGAGGAACCTCTTTTCCCTTCACCGGCTCGTCTTTCACGCCGAGGATCGACTCACACCAAGGTGGCACGTGGCACAGCCCTGTGGGAAAGCCTCGTGGGAAAGCCTCGAGGGACAGCCTCGAGGGAAAGCCACAGATCCCTTGATCCACGTGACAGGAAGCGTGACACTACTGCTGCAGCTCGGGAGGAAAGCGCACGTGCATGCCCCCCACTCGAGACGAGGCCTGACTCCCCTGGGTGAGACTCAGAAGCACCCCAAGATCCATGGCAACACTGGAGAGGAATCCTCAGGTTCCGGCCCTACTCCACACAAGGACTGAGGCCCCGGCATGGACGGGAGAGGAATCCCGAGAGGTCCCCTAGCAACTCGCACTGGGGACTGGCCTTTCCTGAGGCCACCAGAGCGGGTCCCTGAGGTCCCCGTCGTAACTCGAGAAGACCAGACCGCAACTCGAGAAAATCCAGGAGGTTCTCCCCTCCAGGCGAGATGAGGCCCATTTCCGCTGAGGCGTCTCGAGGCTGATCACACCTCACCTCTGGATCTTCGAAAGGGTCCTTCACACCCTTGGTGCAAATCAAGAAGTTCCCCGACATACCCGTCTCCACTCGAGAGGAATCACGAGGGTCCCGCCCACATCCAGAGGAGCCCCGTTTCGCCTCGTAGCTCGAGATGAGGGATCCTTTCCCTGCTTTCGTCGGGAAAGAGTTCCCGGCGTTCCCGTCGCATCTCAAGAGGAGGCCCCTCTCAACAGGAACGGCGAGAGGAACTCCAGGGTCGTGCCACCATTCCAAGAGTCCCCCAGATGTCTCAGTCCATTCCAGAGGAACCTCTTTTCCCTTCACCGGCTCGTCTTTCACGCCGAGGATCGACTCACACCAAGGTGGCACGTGGCACAGCCCTGTGGGAAAGCCTCGTGGGAAAGACCTCGAGGGACAGGCTGAGGGAAAGCCACAGATCCCTTGATCCACGTGACAGGAAGCGTGACACTACTGCTGCAGCTCGGGAGGAAAGCGCACGTGCATGCCCCCACTCGAGACGAGGCCTGACTCCCCTGGGGAGACTCAGAAGCACCCCAAGATCCATGGCAACACTGGAGAGGAATCCTCAGGTTCCGGCCCCGACTCCACACAAGGACTGAGGCCCCGGCATGGACGGGAGAGGAATCCCGAGAGGTCCCCTAGCAACTCGCATGGGGACTGGCCTTTCCTGAGGCCACCAGAAGCGGGTCCTGAGGTCCCCGTCGTAACTCGAGAAGACCAGCCGCAACTCGAGAAAATCCAGGAGGTTCTCCCCTCCAGGCGAGATGAGGCCCATTCTCCGCTGAGGCGTCTCGAGGCTGATCACACCTCACCCTCTGGAACTTCGAAAGGGTCCTTCACACCCTTGGTGCAAATCAAGAAGTTCCCCGACATACCCGTCTCCACTCGAGAGGAATCACGAGGGTCCCGCCCACATCCAGAGGAGCCCCGTTTCCGCCTCGTAGCTCGAGATGAGGGATCCTTTCCCTGCTTCGTCGGGAAAGAGTTCCCGGCGTTCCCGTCGCATCTCAAGAGGAGGCCCTCTCAACAGGACCGGCGAGAGGAACTCCAGGGTCGTGCCACCATTCCAAGAGTCCCCCAGATGTCTCAGTCCATTCCAGAGGAACCTCTTTTCCCTTCACTACGGCTCGTCTTTCACGCCGAGGATCGACTCACACCAAGGTGGCACGTGGCACAGCCCTGTGGGAAAGCCTCGTGGGGAAAGCCTCGAGGGACAGCCTCGAGGGAAAGCCACAGATCCCTTGATCCACGTGACAGGAAGCGTGACACTACTGCTGCAGCTCGGGAGCAAAGCGCACGTGCATGCCCCCACTCGAGACGAGGCCTGTACTCCCCTGGGGAGACTCAGAAGCACCCCAAGATCCATGGCAACACTGGAGAGGAATCCTCAGGTTACGGCCCCGACTCCACACAAGGACTGAGGCCCCGGCATGGACGGGAGAGGAATCACCGAGAGGTCCCCTAGCAACTCTCATGGGGACTGGCCTTTCCTGAGGCCACCAGAGCGGGTCCCTGAGGTCCCCGTCGTAACTCGAGAAGACCTGCGGCAACTCGAGAAAATCCAGGAGGTTCTCCCTCCAGGCGAGATGAGGCCCATTTCCGCTGAGGCGTCTCGAGGCTGATCACACCTCACCTCTGGAATTTCGAAAGGGTCCTTCACACCCTTGGTGCAAATCAAGAAGTTCCCGACATACCCGTCTCCACTCGAGAGGAATCACGAGGGTCCCGCCCACATCCAGAGGAGCCCCGTTTCCGCCCTCGTAGCTCGAGATGAAGGGATCCTTTCCCTGCTTCGTCGGGAAAGAGTTCCCGGCCTTCCCGTCGCATCTCAAGAGGAGGCCCTCTCAACAGGACGGCGAGAGGAACTCCAGGGTCGTGCCACCATTCCAAGAGTCCCCCAGATGTCTCAGTCCATTCCAGAGGAACCTCTTTTCCCTTCACCGGCTCGTCTTTCACGCCGAGGATCGACTCACACCAAGGTGGCACGTGGCACAGCCCTGTGGGAAAGCCTCGTGGGAAAGCCTCGAGGGACAGCCTCGAGGGAAAGCCACAGATCCCTTGATCCACGTGACAGGAAGCGTGACACTACTGCTGCAGCTCGGGAGGAAAGCGCACGTGCATGCCCCCACTCGAGACGAGGCCTGACTCCACCTGGGGAGACTCAGAAGCACCCCAAGATCCATGGCAACACTGGAGAGGAATCCTCAGGTTCCGGCCCCGACTCCACACAAGGACTGAGGCCCTCGGCATGGACGGGAGAGGAATCCCGAGAGGTCCCTAGCAACTCGCATGGGGACTGGGCCTTTCCTGAGGCCACCAGAGCGGGTCCCTGAGGTCCCCGTCGTAACTCGGGAAGACCTGCCGCAACTCGAGAAAATCCAGGAGGTTCTCCCCTCCAGGCGAGATGAGGCCTATTTCCGCTGAGGCGTCTCGAGGCTGATCACACCTCACCTCTGGAACTTCGAAAGGGTCCTTCACACCCTTGGTGCAAATGAAGAAGTTCCCCGACATACCCGTCTCCACTCGAGAGAGAATCACGAGGGTCCCGCCCACATCCAGAGGAGCCCCGTTTCCACCTCGTAGCTCGAGATGAGGGATCCTTTCCCTGCTTCGTCGGGAAAGAGTTCCCGGCGTTCCCGTCGCATCTCAAGAGGAGGCCCTCTCAACAGGAACGGCGAGAGGAACTCCAGGTCGTTGCCACCATTCCAAGAGTCCCGCAGATGTCTCAGTCCATTCCAGAGGAACCTCTTTTCCCTTCACCGGCTCGTCTTTCGACGCCGAGGATCGACTCACACCAAGGTGCTGCACGTGGCACAGCCCTGTGGGAGAAGCCTCGTGGGAAAGCCTCGATGGACAGCCTCGAGGGGAAAGCCACAGATCCCTTGATCCACGTACAGGAAGCGTGACACTACTGCTGCAGCACTGGAGGAAAGCGCACGTGCATGCCCCCACTCGAGACGAGGCCTGACTCCCCTGGGGAGACTCAGAAGCACCCCAAGATCCATGGCAACACTGGAGAGGAATCCTCAGGTTCCGGCCCCGACTCCACACAAGGACTGAGGCCCCCGGCATGGACGGGAGATGAAGCCCGAGAGGTCCCCTAGCAACTCGCATGGGGACTGGCCTTTCCTGAGGCCACCAGAGCGGGTCCCCTGAGGTCCCCGTCGTAACTCGAGAAGACCTGCCGCAACTCGAGAAAATCCAGGAGGTTCTCCCCTCCAGGCGAGATGAGGCCCATTTCCGCTGAGGCGTCTCGAGGCTGATCACACCTCACCTCTGGGAACTTCGAAAGGGTCCTTCACACCCTTGGTGCAAATCCAGAAGTTCCCCGACCTAGCCGTCTTCACTCGAGAGGAATCACGAGGGTCCCGCCCACATCCAGAGGAGCCCCGTTTCCGCCTCGTAGCTCGAGATGAGGGATCCTTTCCCTGCTTCGTGCGGGAAAGAGTTCCCGGCCTTCCCGTCGCATCTCAAGAGGAGGCCCTCTCAACAGGAACGGCGAGAGGAACTCCAGGGTCGTGCCACCATTCCAAGAGTCCCCCCAGATGTCTCAGTCCATTCCAGAGGAACCTCTTTTCCCTTGACCGGCTCGTCTTTCACGCCGAGGATCGACTCACACCAAGGTGGCACGTGGCACAGCCCTGTGGGAAAGCCTCGTGGGAAAGCCTCGAGGGACAGCCTCGAGGGAAAGCCACAGATCCCTTGATCCACGTGACAGGAAGCGTGACACTACTGCTGCAGCTCGGGAGCAAAGCGCACGTGCATGCCCCCACTCGAGACCAGGCCTGACTCCCCTGGGGAGACTCAGAA
Organism: Budorcas taxicolor; assembly: GCF_023091745.1. NCBI lineage: Eukaryota > Metazoa > Chordata > Mammalia > Artiodactyla > Bovidae > Budorcas > Budorcas taxicolor. Next base: position 5,117 of record NW_026292339.1, read on the forward strand.
GCACCCCAAGATCCATGGCAACACTGGAGAGGAATCCTCAGGTTCCGGCCCCGACTCCACACAAGGACTGAGGCCCCGGCATGGACGGGAGAGGAATCCCGAGAGGTCCCCTAGCAACTCTCATGGGGACTGGCCTTTCCTGAGGCCACCAGAGCGGGTCCCTGAGGTCCCCGTCGTAACTCGAGAAGACCTGCGGCAACTCGAGAAAATCCAGAAGGTTCTCCCCTCCAGGCGAGATGAGGCCCATTTCCGCTGAGGCGTCTCGAGGCTGATCACACCTCACCTCTGGAATTTCGAAAGGGTCCTTCACACCCTTGGTGCAAATCAAGAAGTTCCCCGACATACCCGTCTCCACTCGAGAGGAATCACGAGGGTCCCGCCCACATCCAGAGGAGCCCCGTTTCCGCCTCGTAGCTCGAGATGAGGGATCCTTTCCCTGCTTCGTCGGGAAAGAGTTCCCGGCCTTCCCGTCGCATCTCAAGAGGAGGCCCTCTCAACAGGACCGGCGAGAGGAACTCCAGGGTCGTGCCACCATTCCAAGAGTCCCCCAGATGTCTCAGTCCATTCCAGAGGAACCTCTTTTCCCTTCACCGGCTCGTCTTTCACGCCGAGGATCGACTCACACCAAGGTGGCACGTGGCACAGCCCTGTGGGAAAGCCTCGTGGGAAAGCCTCGAGGGACAGCCTCGAGGGAAAGCCACAGATCCCTTGATCCACGTGACAGGAAGCGTGACACTACTGCTGCAGCTCGGGAGGAAAGCGCACGTGCATGCCCCCACTCGAGACGAGGCCTGACTCCCCTGGGGAGACTCAGAAGCACCCCAAGATCCATGGCAACACTGGAGAGGAATCCTCAGGTTCCGGCCCCGACTCCACACAAGGACTGAGGCCCCGGCATGGACGGGAGAGGAATCCCGAGAGGTCCCCTAGCAACTCGCATGGGGACTGGCCTTTCCTGAGGCCACCAGAGCGGGTCCCTGAGGTCCCCGTCGTAACTCGGGAAGACCTGCCGCAACTCGAGAAAATCCAGGAGGTTCTCCCCTCCAGGCGAGATGAGGCCTATTTCCGCTGAGGCGTCTCGAGGCTGATCACACCTCACCTCTGGAACTTCGAAAGGGTCCTTCACACCCTTGGTGCAAATGAAGAAGTTCCCCGACATACCCGTCTCCACTCGAGAGGAATCACGAGGGTCCCGCCCACATCCAGAGGAGCCCCGTTTCCACCTCGTAGCTCGAGATGAGGGATCCTTTCCCTGCTTCGTCGGGAAAGAGTTCCCGGCGTTCCCGTCGCATCTCAAGAGGAGGCCCTCTCAACAGGAACGGCGAGAGGAACTCCAGGGTCGTGCCACCATTCCAAGAGTCCCGCAGATGTCTCAGTCCATTCCAGAGGAACCTCTTTTCCCTTCACCGGCTCGTCTTTCACGCCGAGGATCGACTCACACCAAGGTGGCACGTGGCACAGCCCTGTGGGAAAGCCTCGTGGGAAAGCCTCGAGGGACAGCCTCGAGGGAAAGCCACAGATCCCTTGATCCACGTGACAGGAAGCGTGACACTACTGCTGCAGCACTGGAGGAAAGCGCACGTGCATGCCCCCACTCGAGACGAGGCCTGACTCCCCTGGGGAGACTCAGAAGCACCCCAAGATCCATGGCAACACTGGAGAGGAATCCTCAGGTTCCGGCCCCGACTCCACACAAGGACTGAGGCCCCGGCATGGACGGGAGAGGAATCCCGAGAGGTCCCCTAGCAACTCGCATGGGGACTGGCCTTTCCTGAGGCCACCAGAGCGGGTCCCTGAGGTCCCCGTCGTAACTCGAGAAGACCTGCCGCAACTCGAGAAAATCCAGGAGGTTCTCCCCTCCAGGCGAGATGAGGCCCATTTCCGCTGAGGCGTCTCGAGGCTGATCACACCTCACCTCTGGAACTTCGAAAGGGTCCTTCACACCCTTGGTGCAAATCCAGAAGTTCCCCGACCTAGCCGTCTTCACTCGAGAGGAATCACGAGGGTCCCGCCCACATCCAGAGGAGCCCCGTTTCCGCCTCGTAGCTCGAGATGAGGGATCCTTTCCCTGCTTCGTCGGGAAAGAGTTCCCGGCCTTCCCGTCGCATCTCAAGAGGAGGCCCTCTCAACAGGAACGGCGAGAGGAACTCCAGGGTCGTGCCACCATTCCAAGAGTCCCCCAGATGTCTCAGTCCATTCCAGAGGAACCTCTTTTCCCTTGACCGGCTCGTCTTTCACGCCGAGGATCGACTCACACCAAGGTGGCACGTGGCACAGCCCTGTGGGAAAGCCTCGTGGGAAAGCCTCGAGGGACAGCCTCGAGGGAAAGCCACAGATCCCTTGATCCACGTGACAGGAAGCGTGACACTACTGCTGCAGCTCGGGAGCAAAGCGCACGTGCATGCCCCCACTCGAGACCAGGCCTGACTCCCCTGGGGAGACTCAGAAGCACCCCAAGATCCATGGCAACACTGGAGAGGAATCCTCAGGTTCCGGCCCCGACTCCACACAAGGACTGAGGCCCCGGCATGGACGGGAGAGGAATCCCGAGAGGTCCCCTAGCAACTCTCATGGGGACTGGCCTTTCCTGAGGCCACCAGAGCGGGTCCCTGAGGTCCCCGTCGTAACTCGAGAAGACCTGCGGCAACTCGAGAAAATCCAGAAGGTTCTCCCCTCCAGGCGAGATGAGGCCCATTTCCGCTGAGGCGTCTCGAGGCTGATCACACCTCACCTCTGGAATTTCGAAAGGGTCCTTCACACCCTTGGTGCAAATCAAGAAGTTCCCCGACATACCCGTCTCCACTCGAGAGGAATCACGAGGGTCCCGCCCACATCCAGAGGAGCCCCGTTTCCGCCTCGTAGCTCGAGATGAGGGATCCTTTCCCTGCTTCGTCGGGAAAGAGTTCCCGGCCTTCCCGTCGCATCTCAAGAGGAGGCCCTCTCAACAGGACCGGCGAGAGGAACTCCAGGGTCGTGCCACCATTCCAAGAGTCCCCCAGATGTCTCAGTCCATTCCAGAGGAACCTCTTTTCCCTTCACCGGCTCGTCTTTCACGCCGAGGATCGACTCACACCAAGGTGGCACGTGGCACAGCCCTGTGGGAAAGCCTCGTGGGAAAGCCTCGAGGGACAGCCTCGAGGGAAAGCCACAGATCCCTTGATCCACGTGACAGGAAGCGTGACACTACTGCTGCAGCTCGGGAGGAAAGCGCACGTGCATGCCCCCACTCGAGACGAGGCCTGACTCCCCTGGGGAGACTCAGAAGCACCCCAAGATCCATGGCAACACTGGAGAGGAATCCCCAGGTTCCGGCCCCGACTCCACACAAGGACTGAGGCCCCGGCATGGACGGGAGAGGTATCCCGAGAGGTCCCCTAGCAACTCGCATGGGGACTGGCCTTTCCTGAGGCCACCAGAGCGGGTCCCTGAGGTCCCCGTCGTAACTCGAGAAGACCAGCCGCAACTCGAGAAAATCCAGGAGGTTCTCCCCTCCAGGCGAGATGAGGCCCATTTCCGCTGAGGCGTCTCGAGGCTGATCACACCTCACCTCTGGAACTTCGAAAGGTTCCTTCACACCCTTGGTGCAAATCAAGAAGTTCCCCGACATACCCGTCTCCACTCGAGAGGAATCACGAGGGTCCCGCCCACATCCAGAGGAGCCCCGTTTCCGCCTCGTAGCTAGAGATGAGGGATCCTTTCCCTGCTTCGTCGGGAAAGAGTTCCCGGCCTTCCCGTCGCATCTCAAGAGGAGGCCCTCTCAACAGGAACGGCGATAGGAACTCCAGGGTCGTGCCACCATTCCAAGAGTCCCCCAGATGTCTCAGTCCATTCCAGAGGAACCTCTTTTCCCTTCACCGGCTCGTCTTTCACGCCGAGGATCGACTCACACCAAGGTGTCACGTGGCACAGCCCTGTGGGAAAGCCTCGTGGGAAAGCCTCGAGGGACAGCCTCGAGGGAAAGCCACAGATCCCTTGATCCACGTGACAGGAAGCGTGACACTACTGCTGCAGCTCGGGAGGAAAGCGCACGTGCATGCCCCCACTCGAGACGAGGCCTGACTCCCCTGGGGAGACTCAGAAGCACCCCAAGATCCATGGCAACACTGGAGAGGAATCCTCAGGTTCCGGCCCCGACTCCACACAAGGACTGAGGCCCCGGCATGGACGGGAGAGGAATTCCGAGAGGTCCCCTAGCAACTCGCATGGGGACTGGCCTTTCCTGAGGCCACCAGAGCGGGTCCCTGAGGTCCCCGTCGTAACTCGGGAAGACCTGCCGCAACTCGAGAAAATCCAGGAGGTTCTCCCCTCCAGGCGAGATGAGGCCCATTTCCGCTGAGGCGTCTCGAGGCTGATCACACCTCACCTCTGGAACTTCGAAAGGGTCCTTCACACCCTTGGTGCAAATGAAGAAGTTCCCCGACATACCCGTCTCCACTCGAGAGGAATCACGAGGGTCCCGCCCACATCCAGAGGAGCCCCGTTTCCGCCTCGTAGCTCGAGATGAGGGATCCTTTCCCTGCTTCGTCGGGAAAGAGTTCCCGGCGTTCCCGTCGCATCTCAAGAGGAGGCCCTCTCAACAGGAACGGCGAGAGGAACTCCAGGGTCGTGCCACCATTCCAAGAGTCCCCCAGATGTCTCAGTCCATTCCAGAGGAACCTCTTTTCCCTTCACCGGCTCGTCTTTCACGCCGAGGATCGACTCACACCAAGGTGGCACGTGGCACAGCCCTGTGGGAAAGCCTCGTGGGAAAGCCTCGAGGGACAGCCTCGAGGGAAAGCCACAGATCCCTTGATCCACGTGACAGGAAGCGTGACACTACTGCTGCAGCTCTGGAGGAAAGCGCACGTGCATGCCCCCACTCGAGACGAGGCCTGACTCCCCTGGGGAGACTCAGAAGCACCCCAAGATCCATGGCAACACTGGAGAGGAATCCTCAGGTTCCGGCCCCGACTCCACACAAGGACTGAGGCCCCGGCATGGACGGGAGAGGAATCCCGAGAGGTCCCCTAGCAACTCGCATGGGGACTGGCCTTTCCTGAGGCCACCAGAGCGGGTCCCTGAGGTCCCCGTCGTAACTCGAGAAGACCTGCCGCAACTCGAGAAAATCCAGGAGGTTCTCCCCTCCAGGCGAGATGAGGCCCATTTCCGCTGAGGCGTCTCGAGGCTGATCACACCTCACCTCTGGAACTTCGAAAGGGTCCTTCACACCCTTGGTGCAAATCAAGAAGTTCCCCGACCTAGCCGTCTTCACTCGAGAGGAATCACGAGGGTCCCGCCCACATCCAGAGGAGCCCCGTTTCCGCCTCGTAGCTCGAGATGAGGGATCCTTTCCCTGCTTCGTCGGGAAAGAGTTCCCGGCCTTCCCGTCGCATCTCAAGAGGAGGCCCTCTCAACAGGAACGGCGAGAGGAACTCCAGGGTCGTGCCACCATTCCAAGAGTCCCCCAGATGTCTCAGTCCATTCCAGAGGAACCTCTTTTCCCTTGACCGGCTCGTCTTTCACGCCGAGGATCGACTCACACCAAGGTGGCACGTGGCACAGCCCTGTGGGAAAGCCTCGTGGGAAAGCCTCGAGGGACAGCCTCGAGGGAAAGCCACAGATCCCTTGATCCACGTGACAGGAAGCGTGACACTACTGCTGCAGCTCGGGAGCAAAGCGCACGTGCATGCCCCCACTCGAGACGAGGCCTGACTCCCCTGGGGAGACTCAGAAGCACCCCAAGATCCATGGCAACACTGGAGAGGAATCCTCAGGTTCCGGCCCCGACTCCACACAAGGACTGAGGCCCCGGCATGGACGGGAGAGGAATCCCGAGAGGTCCCCTAGCAACTCTCATGGGGACTGGCCTTTCCTGAGGCCACCAGAGCGGGTCCCTGAGGTCCCCATCGTAACTCGAGAAGACATGCGGCAACTCGAGAAAATCCAGGAGGTTCTCCCCTCCAGGAGAGATGAGGCCCATTTCCGCTGAGGCGTCTCGAGGCTGATCACACCTCACCTCTGGAATTTCGAAAGGGTCCTTCACACCCTTGGTGCAAATCAAGAAGTTCCCCGACATACCCGTCTCCACTCGAGAGGAATCACGAGGGTCCCGCCCACATCCAGAGGAGCCCCGTTTCCGCCTCGTAGCTCAAGATGAGGGATCCTTTCCCTGCTTCGTCGGGAAAGAGTTCCCGGCGTTCCCGTCGCATCTCAAGAGGAGGCCCTCTCAACAGGACCGGCGAGAGGAACTCCAGGGTCGTGCCACCATTCCAAGAGTCCCCCAGATGTCTCAGTCCATTCCAGAGGAACCTCTTTTCCCTTCACCGGCTCGTCTTTCACGCCGAGGATCGACTCACACCAAGGTGGCACGTGGCACAGCCCTGTGGGAAAGCCTCGTGGGAAAGCCTCGAGGGACAGCCTCGAGGGAAAGCCACAGATCCCTTGATCCACGTGACAGGAAGCGTGACACTACTGCTGCAGCTCGGGAGGAAAGCGCACGTGCATGCCCCCACTCGAGACGAGGCCTGACTCCCCTGGGGAGACTCAGAAGCACCCCAAGATCCATGGCAACACTGGAGAGGAATCCTCAGGTTCCGGCCCCGACTCCACACAAGGACTGAGGCCCCGGCATGGACGGGAGAGGAATCCCGAGAGGTCCCCTAGCAACTCGCATGGGGACTGGCCTTTCCTGAGGCCACCAGAGCGGGTCCCTGAGGTCCCCGTCGTAACTCGAGAAGACCAGCCACAACTCGAGAAAATCCAGGAGGTTCTCCCCTCCAGGCGAGATGAGGCCCATTTCCGCTGAGGCGTCTCGAGGCTGATCACACCTCACCTCTGGAACTTCGAAAGGGTCCTTCACACCCTTGGTGCAAATCAAGAAGTTCCCCGACATACCCGTCTCCACTCGAGAGGGATCACGAGGGTCCCGCCCACATCCAGAGGAGCCCCGTTTCCGCCTCGTAGCTCGAGATGAGGGATCCTTTCCCTGCTTCGTCGGGAAAGAGTTCCCGGCGTTCCCGTCGCATCTCAAGAGGAGGCCCTCTCAACAGGAACGGCGAGAGGAACTCCAGGGTCGTGCCACCATTCCAAGAGTCCCCCAGATGTCTCAGTCCATTCCAGAGGAACCTCTTTTCCCTTCACCGGCTCGTCTTTCACGCCGAGGATCGACTCACACCAAGGTGGCACGTGGCACAGCCCTGTGGGAAAGCCTCGTGGGAAAGCCTCGAGGGACAGCCTCGAGGGAAAGCCACAGATCCCTTGATCCACGTGACAGGAAGCGTGACACTACTGCTGCAGCTCGGGAGGAAAGCGCACGTGCATGCCCCCACTCGAGACGAGGCCTGACTCCCCTGGGGAGACTCAGAAGCACCCCAAGATCCATGGCAACACTGGAGAGGAATCCTCAGGTTCCGGCCCCGACTCCACACAAGGACTGAGGCCCCGGCATGGACGGGAGAGGAATCCCGAGAGGTCCCCTAGCAACTCTCATGGGGACTGGCCTTTCCTGAGGCCACCAGAGCGGGTCCCTGAGGTCCCCGTCGTAACTCGAGAAGACCTGCGGCAACTCGAGAAAATCCAGGAGGTTCTCCCCTCCAGGCGAGATGAGGCCCATTTCCGCTGAGGCGTCTCGAGGCTGATCACACCTCACCTCTGGAATTTCGAAAGGGTCCTTCACACCCTTGGTGCAAATCAAGAAGTTCCCCGACATACCCGTCTCCACTCGAGAGGAATCACGAGGGTCCCGCCCACATCCAGAGGAGCCCCGTTTCCGCCTCGTAGCTCGAGATGAGGGATCCTTTCCCTGCTTCGTCAGGAAAGAGTTCCCGGCGTTCCCGTCGCATCTCAAGAGGAGGCCCTCTCAACAGGACCGGCGAGAGGAACTCCAGGGTCGTGCCACCATTCCAAGAGTCCCCCAGATGTCTCAGTCCATTCCAGAGGAACCTCTTTTCCCTTCACCGGCTCGTCTTTCACGCCGAGGATCGACTCACACCAAGGTGGCACGTGGCACAGCCCTGTGGGAAAGCCTCGTGGGAAAGCCTCGAGGGACAGCCTCGAGGGAAAGCCACAGATCCCTTGATCCACGTGACAGGAAGCGTGACACTACTGCTGCAGCTCGGGAGGAAAGCGCACGTGCATGCCCCCACTCGAGACGAGGCCTGACTCCCCTGGGGAGACTCAGAAGCACCCCAAGATCCATGGCAACACTGGAGAGGAATCCTCAGGTTCCGGCCCCGACTCCACACAAGGACTGAGGCCCCGGCATGGACGGGAGAGGAATCCCGAGAGGTCCCCTAGCAACTCGCATGGGGACTGGCCTTTCCTGAGGCCACCAGAGCGGGTCCCTGAGGTCCCCGTCGTAACTCGAGAAGACCAGCCGCAACTCGAGAAAATCCAGGAGGTTCTCCCCTCCAGGCGAGATGAGGCCCATTTCCGCTGAGGCGTCTCGAGGCTGATCACACCTCACCTCTGGAACTTCGAAAGGGTCCTTCACACCCTTGGTGCAAATCAAGAAGTTCCCCGACATACCCGTCTCCACTCGAGAGGGATCACGAGGGTCCCGCCCACATCCAGAGGAGCCCCGTTTCCGCCTCGTAGCTCGAGATGAGGGATCCTTTCCCTGCTTCGTCGGGAAAGAGTTCCCGGCGTTCCCGTCGCATCTCAAGAGGAGGCCCTCTCAACAGGAACGGCGATAGGAACTCCAGGGTCGTGCCACCATTCCAAGAGTCCCCCAGATGTCTCAGTCCATTCCAGAGGAACCTCTTTTCCCTTCACCGGCTCGTCTTTCACGCCGAGGATCGACTCACACCAAGGTGGCACGTGGCACAGCCCTGTGGGAAAGCCTCGTGGGAAAGCCTCGAGGGACAGCCTCGAGGGAAAGCCACAGATCCCTTGATCCACGTGACAGGAAGCGTGACACTACTGCTGCAGCTCGGGAGGAAAGCGCACGTGCATGCCCCCACTCGAGACGAGGCCTGACTCCCCTGGGGAGACTCAGAAGCACCCCAAGATCCATGGCAACACTGGAGAGGAATCCTCAGGTTCCGGCCCCGACTCCACACAAGGACTGAGGCCCCGGCATGGACGGGAGAGGAATCCCGAGAGGTCCCCTAGCAACTCGCATGGGGACTGGCCTTTCCTGAGGCCACCAGAGCGGGTCCCTGAGGTCCCCGTCGTAACTCGAGAAGACCTGCCGCAACTCGAGAAAATCCAGGAGGTTCTCCCCTCCAGGCGAGATGAGGCCCCTTTCCGCTGAGGCGTCTCGAGGCTGTTCACACCTCACCTCTGGAACTTCGAAAGGGTCCTTCACACCCTTGGTGCAAATCAAGAAGTTCCCCGACCTAGCCGTCTCCACTCGAGAGGAATCACGAGGGTCCCGCCCACATCCAGAGGAGCCCCGTTTCCGCCTCGTAGCTCGAGATGAGGGATCCTTTCCCTGCTTCGTCGGGAAAGAGTTCCCGGCGTTCCCGTCGCCTCTCAAGAGGAGGCCCTCTCAACAGGACCGGCGAGAGGAACTCCAGGGTCGTGCCACCATTCCAAGAGTCCCCCAGATGTCTCAGTCCATTCCAGAGGAACCTCTTTTCCCTTCACCGGCTCGTCTTTCACGCCGAGGATCGACTCACACCAAGGTGGCACGTGGCACAGCCCTGTGGGAAAGCCTCGTGGGAAAGCCTCGAGGGACAGCCTCGAGGGAAAGCCACAGATCCCTTGATCCACGTGACAGGAAGCGTGACACTACTGCTGCAGCTCGGGAGGAAAGCGCACGTGCATGCCCCCACTCGAGACGAGGCCTGACTCCCCTGGGGAGACTCAGAAGCACCCCAAGATCCATGGCAACACTGGAGAGGAATCCTCAGGTTCCGGCCCCGACTCCACACAAGGACTGAGGCCCCGGCATGGACGGGAGAGGAATCCCGAGAGGTCCCCTAGCAACTCGCATGGGGACTGGCCTTTCCTGAGGCCACCAGAGCGGGTCCCTGAGGTCCCCGTCGTAACTCGAGAAGACCAGCCGCAACTCGAGAAAATCCAGGAGGTTCTCCCCTCCAGGCGAGATGAGGCCCATTTCCGCTGAGGCGTCTCGAGGCTGATCACACCTCACCTCTGGAACTTCGAAAGGGTCCTTCACACCCTTGGTGCAAATCAAGAAGTTCCCCGACATACCCGTCTCCACTCGAGAGGGATCACGAGGATCCCGCCCACATCCAGAGGAGCCCCGTTTCCGCCTCGTAGCTCGAGATGAGGGATCCTTTCCCTGCTTCGTCGGGAAAGAGTTCCCGGCGTTCCCGTCGCATCTCAAGAGGAGGCCCTCTCAACAGGAACGGCGAGAGGAACTCCAGGGTCGTGCCACCATTCCAAGAGTCCCCCAGATGTCTCAGTCCATTCCAGAGGAACCTCTTTTCCCTTCACCGGCTCGTCTTTCACGCCGAGGATCGACTCACACCAAGGTGGCACGTGGCACAGCCCTGTGGGAAAGCCTCGTGGGAAAGCCTCGAGGGACAGCCTCGAGGGAAAGCCACAGATCCCTTGATCCACGTGACAGGAAGCGTGACACTACTGCTGCAGCTCGGGAGGAAAGCGCACGTGCATGCCCCCACTCGAGACGAGGCCTGACTCCACTGGGGAGACTCAGAAGCACCCCAAGATCCATGGCAACACTGGAGAGGAATCCTCAGGTTCCGGCCCCGACTCCACACAAGGACTGAGGCCCCGGCATGGACGGGAGAGGAATCCCGAGAGGTCCCCTAGCAACTCGCATGGGGACTGGCCTTTCCTGAGGCCACCAGAGCGGGTCCCTGAGGTCCCCGTCGTAACTCGAGAAGACCAGCCGCAACTCGAGAAAATCCAGGAGGTTCTCCCCTCCAGGCGAGATGAGGCCCATTTCCGCTGAGGCGTCTCGAGGCTGATCACACCTCACCTCTGGAACTTCGAAAGGGTCCTTCACACCCTTGGTGCAAATCAAGAAGTTCCCCGACATACCCGTCTCCACTCGAGAGGGATCACGAGGATCCCGCCCACATCCAGAGGAGCCCCGTTTCCGCCTCGTAGCTCGAGATGAGGGATCCTTTCCCTGCTTCGTCGGGAAAGAGTTCCCGGCGTTCCCGTCGCATCTCAAGAGGAGGCCCTCTCAACAGGAACGGCGAGAGGAACTCCAGGGTCGTGCCACCATTCCAAGAGGCCCCCAGATGTCTCAGTCCATTCCAGAGGAACCTCTTTTCCCTTCACTGGCTCGTCTTTCACGCCGAGGATCGACTCACACCAAGGTGGCACGTGGCACAGCCCTGTGGGAAAGCCTCGTGGGAAAGCCTCGAGGGACAGCCTCGAGGGAAAGCCACAGATCCCTTGATCCACGTGACAGGAAGCGTGACACTACTGCTGCAGCTCGGGAGGAAAGCGCACGTGCATGCCCCCACTCGAGACGAGGCCTGACTCCCCTGGGGAGACTCAGAAGCACCCCAAGATCCATGGCAACACTGGAGAGGAATCCTCAGGTTCCGGCCCCGACTCCACACAAGGACTGAGGCCCCGGCATGGACGGGAGAGGAATCCCGAGAGGTCCCCTAGCAACTCGCATGGGGACTGGCCTTTCCTGAGGCCACCAGAGCGGGTCCCTGAGGTCCCCGTCGTAACTCGAGAACACCAGCCGCAACTCGAGAAAATCCAGGAGGTTCTCCCCTCCAGGCGAGATGAGGCCCATTTCCGCTGAGGCGTCTCGAGGCTGATCACACCTCACCTCTGGAACTTCGAAAGGGTCCTTCACACCCTTGGTGCAAATCAAGAAGTTCCCCGACATACCCGTCTCCACTCGAGAGGGATCACGAGGGTCCCGCCCACATCCAGAGGAGCCCCGTTTCCGCCTCGTAGCTCGAGATGAGGGATCCTTTCCCTGCTTCGTCGGGAAAGAGTTCCCGGCGTTCCCGTCGCATCTCAAGAGGAGGCCCTCTCAACAGGAACGGCGATAGGAACTCCAGGGTCGTGCCACCATTCCAAGAGTCCCCCAGATGTCTCAGTCCATTCCAGAGGAACCTCTTTTCCCTTCACCGGCTCGTCTTTCACGCCGAGGATCGACTCACACCAAGGTGGCACGTGGCACAGCCCTGTGGGAAAGCCTCGTGGGAAAGCCTCGAGGGACAGCCTCGAGGGAAAGCCACAGATCCCTTGATCCACGTGACAGGAAGCGTGACACTACTGCTGCAGCTCGGGAGGAAAGCGCACGTGCATGCCCCCACTCGAGACGAGGCCTGACTCCCCTGGGGAGACTCAGAAGCACCCCAAGATCCATGGCAACACTGGAGAGGAATCCTCAGGTTCCGGCCCCGACTCCACACAAGGACTGAGGCCCCGGCATGGACGGGAGAGGAATCCCGAGAGGTCCCCTAGCAACTCGCATGGGGACTGGCCTTTCCTGAGGCCACCAGAGCGGGTCCCTGAGGTCCCCGTCGTAACTCGAGAAGACCTGCCGCAACTCGAGAAAATCCAGGAGGTTCTCCCCTCCAGGCGAGATGAGGCCCCTTTCCGCTGAGGCGTCTCGAGGCTGATCACACCTCACCTCTGGAACTTCGAAAGGGTCCTTCACACCCTTGGTGCAAATCAAGAAGTTCCCCGACCTAGCCGTCTCCACTCGAGAGGAATCACGAGGGTCCCGCCCACATCCAGAGGAGCCCCGTTTCCGCCTCGTAGCTCGAGATGAGGGATCCTTTCCCTGCTTCGTCGGGAAAGAGTTCCCGGCGTTCCCGTCGCATCTCAAGAGGAGGCCCTCTCAACAGGACCGGCGAGAGGAACTCCAGGGTCGTGCCACCATTCCAAGAGTCCCCCAGATGTCTCAGTCCATTCCAGAGGAACCTCTTTTCCCTTCACCGGCTCGTCTTTCACGCCGAGGATCGACTCACACCAAGGTGGCACGTGGCACAGCCCTGTGGGAAAGCCTCGTGGGAAAGCCTCGAGGGACAGCCTCGAGGGAAAGCCACAGATCCCTTGATCCACGTGACAGGAAGCGTGACACTACTGCTGCAGCTCGGGAGGAAAGCGCACGTGCATGCCCCCACTCGAGACGAGGCCTGACTCCCCTGGGGAGACTCAGAAGCACCCCAAGATCCATGGCAACACTGGAGAGGAATCCTCAGGTTCCGGCCCCGACTCCACACAAGGACTGAGGCCCCGGCATGGACGGGAGAGGAATCCCGAGAGGTCCCCTAGCAACTCGCATGGGGACTGGCCTTTCCTGAGGCCACCAGAGCGGGTCCCTGAGGTCCCCGTCGTAACTCGAGAAGACCAGCCGCAACTCGAGAAAATCCAGGAGGTTCTCCCCTCCAGGCGAGATGAGGCCCATTTCCGCTGAGGCGTCTCGAGGCTGATCACACCTCACCTCTGGAACTTCGAAAGGGTCCTTCACACCCTTGGTGCAAATCAAGAAGTTCCCCGACATACCCGTCTCCACTCGAGAGGGATCACGAGGATCCCGCCCACATCCAGAGGAGCCCCGTTTCCGCCTCGTAGCTCGAGATGAGGGATCCTTTCCCTGCTTCGTCGGGAAAGAGTTCCCGGCGTTCCCGTCGCATCTCAAGAGGAGGCCCTCTCAACAGGAACGGCGAGAGGAACTCCAGGGTCGTGCCACCATTCCAAGAGGCCCCCAGATGTCTCAGTCCATTCCAGAGGAACCTCTTTTCCCTTCACTGGCTCGTCTTTCACGCCGAGGATCGACTCACACCAAGGTGGCACGTGGCACAGCCCTGTGGGAAAGCCTCGTGGGAAAGCCTCGAGGGACAGCCTCGAGGGAAAGCCACAGATCCCTTGATCCACGTGACAGGAAGCGTGACACTACTGCTGCAGCTCGGGAGGAAAGCGCACGTGCATGCCCCCACTCGAGACGAGGCCTGACTCCCCTGGGGAGACTCAGAAGCACCCCAAGATCCATGGCAACACTGGAGAGGAATCCTCAGGTTCCGGCCCCGACTCCACACAAGGACTGAGGCCCCGGCATGGACGGGAGAGGAATCCCGAGAGGTCCCCTAGCAACTCGCATGGGGACTGGCCTTTCCTGAGGCCACCAGAGCGGGTCCCTGAGGTCCCCGTCGTAACTCGAGAACACCAGCCGCAACTCGAGAAAATCCAGGAGGTTCTCCCCTCCAGGCGAGATGAGGCCCATTTCCGCTGAGGCGTCTCGAGGCTGATCACACCTCACCTCTGGAACTTCGAAAGGGTCCTTCACACCCTTGGTGCAAATCAAGAAGTTCCCCGACATACCCGTCTCCACTCGAGAGGGATCACGAGGGTCCCGCCCACATCCAGAGGAGCCCCGTTTCCGCCTCGTAGCTCGAGATGAGGGATCCTTTCCCTGCTTCGTCGGGAAAGAGTTCCCGGCGTTCCCGTCGCATCTCAAGAGGAGGCCCTCTCAACAGGAACGGCGATAGGAACTCCAGGGTCGTGCCACCATTCCAAGAGTCCCCCAGATGTCTCAGTCCATTCCAGAGGAACCTCTTTTCCCTTCACCGGCTCGTCTTTCACGCCGAGGATCGACTCACACCAAGGTGGCACGTGGCACAGCCCTGTGGGAAAGCCTCGTGGGAAAGCCTCGAGGGACAGCCTCGAGGGAAAGCCACAGATCCCTTGATCCACGTGACAGGAAGCGTGACACTACTGCTGCAGCTCGGGAGGAAAGCGCACGTGCATGCCCCCACTCGAGACGAGGCCTGACTCCCCTGGGGAGACTCAGAAGCACCCCAAGATCCATGGCAACACTGGAGAGGAATCCTCAGGTTCCGGCCCCGACTCCACACAAGGACTGAGGCCCCGGCATGGACGGGAGAGGAATCCCGAGAGGTCCCCTAGCAACTCGCATGGGGACTGGCCTTTCCTGAGGCCACCAGAGCGGGTCCCTGAGGTCCCCGTCGTAACTCGAGAAGACCTGCCGCAACTCGAGAAAATCCAGGAGGTTCTCCCCTCCAGGCGAGATGAGGCCCCTTTCCGCTGAGGCGTCTCGAGGCTGATCACACCTCACCTCTGGAACTTCGAAAGGGTCCTTCACACCCTTGGTGCAAATCAAGAAGTTCCCCGACCTAGCCGTCTCCACTCGAGAGGAATCACGAGGGTCCCGCCCACATCCAGAGGAGCCCCGTTTCCGCCTCGTAGCTCGAGATGAGGGATCCTTTCCCTGCTTCGTCGGGAAAGAGTTCCCGGCGTTCCCGTCGCATCTCAAGAGGAGGCCCTCTCAACAGGACCGGCGAGAGGAACTCCAGGGTCGTGCCACCATTCCAAGAGTCCCCCAGATGTCTCAGTCCATTCCAGAGGAACCTCTTTTCCCTTCACCGGCTCGTCTTTCACGCCGAGGATCGACTCACACCAAGGTGGCACGTGGCACAGCCCTGTGGGAAAGCCTCGTGGGAAAGCCTCGAGGGACAGCCTCGAGGGAAAGCCACAGATCCCTTGATCCACGTGACAGGAAGCGTGACACTACTGCTGCAGCTCGGGAGGAAAGCGCACGTGCATGCCCCCACTCGAGACGAGGCCTGACTCCCCTGGGGAGACTCAGAAGCACCCCAAGATCCATGGCAACACTGGAGAGGAATCCTCAGGTTCCGGCCCCGACTCCACACAAGGACTGAGGCCCCGGCATGGACGGGAGAGGAATCCCGAGAGGTCCCCTAGCAACTCGCATGGGGACTGGCCTTTCCTGAGGCCACCAGAGCGGGTCCCTGAGGTCCCCGTCGTAACTCGAGAAGACCAGCCGCAACTCGAGAAAATCCAGGAGGTTCTCCCCTCCAGGCGAGATGAGGCCCATTTCCGCTGAGGCGTCTCGAGGCTGATCACACCTCACCTCTGGAACTTCGAAAGGGTCCTTCACACCCTTGGTGCAAATCAAGAAGTTCCCCGACATACCCGTCTCCACTCGAGAGGGATCACGAGGATCCCGCCCACATCCAGAGGAGCCCCGTTTCCGCCTCGTAGCTCGAGATGAGGGATCCTTTCCCTGCTTCGTCGGGAAAGAGTTCCCGGCGTTCCCGTCGCATCTCAAGAGGAGGCCCTCTCAACAGGAACGGCGAGAGGAACTCCAGGGTCGTGCCACCATTCCAAGAGGCCCCCAGATGTCTCAGTCCATTCCAGAGGAACCTCTTTTCCCTTCACTGGCTCGTCTTTCACGCCGAGGATCGACTCACACCAAGGTGGCACGTGGCACAGCCCTGTGGGAAAGCCTCGTGGGAAAGCCTCGAGGGACAGCCTCGAGGGAAAGCCACAGATCCCTTGATCCACGTGACAGGAAGCGTGACACTACTGCTGCAGCTCGGGAGGAAAGCGCACGTGCATGCCCCCACTCGAGACGAGGCCTGACTCCCCTGGGGAGACTCAGAAGCACCCCAAGATCCATGGCAACACTGGAGAGTAATCCTCAGGTTCCGGCCCCGACTCCACACAAGGACTGAGGCCCCGGCATGGACGGGAGAGGAATCCCGAGAGGTCCCCTAGCAACTCGCATGGGGACTGGCCTTTCCTGAGGCCACCAGAGCGGGTCCCTGAGGTCCCCGTCGTAACTCGAGAAGACCTGCCGCAACTCGAGAAAATACAGGAGGTTCTCCCCTCCAGGCGAGATGAGGCCCATTTCCGCTGAGGCGTCTCGAGGCTGATCACACCTCAACTCTGGAACTTCGCAAGGGTCCTTCACACCATTGGTGCAAATCAAGAAGTTCCCCGACATAGCCGTCTCCACTCGAGAGGAATCACGAGGGTCCCGCCCACTTCCAGAGGAGCCCCGTTTCCGCCTCGTAGCTCGAGATGAGGGATCCTTTCCCTGCTTCGTCGGCAAAGAGTTCCCGGCGTTCCCGTCGCATCTCAAGAGGAGGCCCTCTAAACAGGAACGGCGAGAGGAACTCCAGGGTCGTGCCACCATTCCAAGAGTCCCCCAGATGTCTCAGTCCATTCCAGAGGAACCTCTTTTCCCTTCACCGGCTCGTCTTTCACGCCGAGGATCGACTCACACCAAGGTGGCACGTGGCACAGCCCTGTGGGAAAGCCTCGTGGGAAAGCCTCGAGGGACAGCCTCGAGGGAAAGCCACAGATCCCTTGATCCACGTGACAGGAAGCGTGACACTACTGCTGCAGCTCGGGAGGAAAGCGCACGTGCATGCCCCCACTCGAGACGAGGCCTGACTCCACTGGGGAGACTCAGAAGCACCCCAAGATCCATGGCAACACTGGAGAGGAATCCTCAGGTTCCGGCCCCGACTCCACACAAGGACTGAGGCCCCGGCATGGACGGGAGAGGAATCCCGAGAGGTCCCCTAGCAACTCGCATGGGGACTGGCCTTTCCTGAGGCCACCAGAGCGGGTCCCTGAGGTCCCCGTCGTAACTCGAGAAGACCAGCCGCAACTCGAGAAAATCCAGGAGGTTCTCCCCTCCAGGCGAGATGAGGCCCATTTCCGCTGAGGCGTCTCGAGGCTGATCACACCTCACCTCTGGAACTTCGAAAGGGTCCTTCACACCCTTGGTGCAAATCAAGAAGTTCCCCGACATACCCGTCTCCACTCGAGAGGGATCACGAGGATCCCGCCCACATCCAGAGGAGCCCCGTTTCCGCCTCGTAGCTCGAGATGAGGGATCCTTTCCCTGCTTCGTCGGGAAAGAGTTCCCGGCGTTCCCGTCGCATCTCAAGAGGAGGCCCTCTCAACAGGAACGGCGAGAGGAACTCCAGGGTCGTGCCACCATTCCAAGAGGCCCCCAGATGTCTCAGTCCATTCCAGAGGAACCTCTTTTCCCTTCACTGGCTCGTCTTTCACGCCGAGGATCGACTCACACCAAGGTGGCACGTGGCACAGCCCTGTGGGAAAGCCTCGTGGGAAAGCCTCGAGGGACAGCCTCGAGGGAAAGCCACAGATCCCTTGATCCACGTGACAGGAAGCGTGACACTACTGCTGCAGCTCGGGAGGAAAGCGCACGTGCATGCCCCCACTCGAGACGAGGCCTGACTCCCCTGGGGAGACTCAGAAGCACCCCAAGATCCATGGCAACACTGGAGAGGAATCCTCAGGTTCCGGCCCCGACTCCACACAAGGACTGAGGCCCTGGCATGGACGGGAGAGGAATCCCGAGAGGTCCCCTAGCAACTCGCATGGGGACTGGCCTTTCCTGAGGCCACCAGAGCGGGTCCCTGAGGTCCCCGTCGTAACTCGAGAAGACCAGCCGCAACTCGAGAAAATCCAGGAGGTTCTCCCCTCCAGGCGAGATGAGGCCCATTTCCGCTGAGGCGTCTCGAGGCTGATCACACCTCACCTCTGGAACTTCGAAAGGGTCCTTCACACCCTTGGTGCAAATCAAGAAGTTCCCCGACATACCCGTCTCCACTCGAGAGGGATCACGAGGATCCCGCCCACATCCAGAGGAGCCCCGTTTCCGCCTCGTAGCTCGAGATGAGGGATCCTTTCCCTGCTTCGTCGGGAAAGAGTTCCCGGCGTTCCCGTCGCATCTCAAGAGGAGGCCCTCTCAACAGGAACGGCGAGAGGAACTCCAGGGTCGTGCCACCATTCCAAGAGGCCCCCAGATGTCTCAGTCCATTCCAGAGGAACCTCTTTTCCCTTCACCGGCTCATCTTTCACGCCGAGGATCGACTCCCACCAAGGTGGCACGTGGCACAGCCCTGTGGGAAAGCCTCGTGGGAAAGCCTCGAGGGACAGCCTCGAGGGAAAGCCGCAGATCCCTTGATCCACGTGACAGGAAGCGTGACACTACTGCTGCAGCTCGGGAGGAAAGCGCACGTGCATGCCCCCACTCGAGACGAGGCCTGACTCCCCTGGGGAGACTCAGAAGCACCCCAAGATCCATGGCAACACTGGAGAGTAATCCTCAGGTTCCGGCCCCGACTCCACACAAGGACTGAGGCCCCGGCATGGACGGGAGAGGAATCCCGAGAGGTCCCCTAGCAACTCGCATGGGGACTGGCCTTTCCTGAGGCCACCAGAGCGGGTCCCTGAGGTCCCCGTCGTAACTCGAGAAGACCTGCCGCAACTCGAGAAAATACAGGAGGTTCTCCCCTCCAGGCGAGATGAGGCCCATTTCCGCTGAGGCGTCTCGAGGCTGATCACACCTCAACTCTGGAACTTCGCAAGGGTCCTTCACACCCTTGGTGCAAATCAAGAAGTTCCCCGACATAGCCGTCTCCACTCGAGAGGAATCACGAGGGTCCCGCCCACTTCCAGAGGAGCCCCGTTTCCGCCTCGTAGCTCGAGATGAGGGATCCTTTCCCTGCTTCGTCGGGAAAGAGTTCCCGGCGTTCCCGTCGCATCTCAAGAGGAGGCCCTCTCAACAGGAACGGCGAGAGGAACTCCAGGGTCGAGCCACCATTCCAAGAGTCCCCCAGATGTCTCAGTCCATTCCAGAGGAACCTCTTTTCCCTTCACCGGCTCGTCTTTCACGCCGAGGATCGACTCCCACCAAGGTGGCATGTGGCACAGCCCTGTGGGAAAGCCTCGTGGGAAAGCCTCGAGGGACAGCCTCGAGGGAAAGCCACAGATCCCTTGATCCACGTGACAGGAAGCGTGACACTACTGCTGCAGCTCGGGAGGAAAGCTCACGTGCATGCCCCCACACGAGACGAGGCCTGACTCCCCTGGGGAGACTCAGAAGCACCCCAACATCCATGGCAAAACTGGAGAGGAATCCTCAGGTTCCGGCCCCGACTCCACACAAGGACTGAGGCCCCGGCATGGACGGGAGAGGAATCCCGAGAGGTCCCCTAGCAACTCGCATGGGGACTGGCCTTTCCTGAGGCCACCAGAGCGGGTCCCTGAGGTCCCCATCGTAACTCGAGAAGACCTGCCGCAACTCGAGAAAATCCAGGAGGTTCTCCCCTCCAGGCGAGATGAGGCCCATTTCCGTTGAGGCGTCTCGAGGCTGATCACACCTCACCTCTGGAACTTCGAAAGGGTCCTTCACACCCTTGGTGTAAATAAAGAAGTTCCCCGACCTAGCCGTCTCCACTCGAGAGGAATCACGAGGGTCCCGCCCACATCCAGAGGAGCCCCGTTTCCGCCTCGTAGCTCGAGATGAGGGATCCTTTCCCTGCTTCGTCGGGAAAGAGTTCCCGGCGTTCCCGTCGCATCTCAAGAGGAGGCCCTCTCAACAGGAACGGCGAGAGGAACTCCAGGGTCGAGCCACCATTCCAAGAGTCCCCCAGATGTCTCAGTCCATTCCAGAGGAACCTCTTTTCCCTTCACCGGCTCGTCTTTCACGCCGAGGATCGACTCCCACCAAGGTGGCATGTGGCACAGCCCTGTGGGAAAGCCTCGTGGGAAAGCCTCGAGGGACAGCCTCAAGGGAAAGCCACAGATCCCTTGATCCACGTGACAGGAAGCGTGACACTACTGCTGCAGCTCGGGAGGAAAGCGCACGTGCATGCCCCCACTCGAGACGAGGCCTGACTCCCCTGGGGAGACTCAGAAGCACCCCAAGATCCATGGCAACACTGGAGAGGAATCCTCAGGTTCCGGCCCCGACTCCACACAAGGACTGAGGCCCCGGCATGGACGGGAGAGGAATCCCGAGGGGTCCCCTAGCAACTCGCATGGGGACTGGCCTTTCCTGAGGCCACCAGAGCGGGTCCCTGAGGTCCCCGTCGTAACTCGAGAAGACCTGCCGCAACTCGAGAAAATCAAGGAGGTTCTCCCCTCCAGGCGAGATGAGGCCCATTTCCGCTGAGGCGTCTCGAGGCTGATCACACCTCACCTCTGGAACTTCTAAAGGGTCCTTCACACCCTTGGTGCAAATCAAGAAGTTCCCCGACATACCCGTCTCCACTCGAGAGGAATCACGAGGGTCCCGCCCACATCCAGAGGAGCCCCGTTTCCGCCTCGTAGCTCGAGATGAGGGATCCTTTCCCTGCTTCGTAGGGAAAGAGTTCCCAGCGTTCCCGTCGCATCTCAAGAGGAGGCCCTCTCAACAGGAACGGCGAGAGGAACTCAAGGGTCGTGCCACCATTCCAAGAGTCCCCCAGATGTCTCAGTCCATTCCAGAGGAACCTCTTTTCCCTTCACCGGCTCATCTTTCACGCCGAGGATCGACTCCCACCAAGGTGGCATGTGGCACAGCCCTGTGGGAAAGCCTCGTGGGAAAGCCTCGAGGGACAGCCTCGAGGGAAAGCCACAGATCCCTTGATCCACGTGACAGGAAGCGTGACACTACTGCTGCAGCTCGGGAGGAAAGCGCACGTGCATGCCCCCACTCGAGACGAGGCCTGACTCCCCTGGGGAGACTCAGAAGCACCCCAAGATCCATGGCAACACTGGAGAGGAATCCTCAGGTTCCGGCCCCGACTCCACACAAGGACTGAGGCCCCGGCATGGACGGGAGAGGAATCCCGAGAGGTCCCCTAGCAACTCGCATGGGGACTGGCCTTTCCTGAGGCCACCAGAGCGGGTCCCTGAGGTCCCCGTCGTAACTCGAGAAGACCTGCCGCAACTCGAGAAAATCCAGGAGGTTCTCCCCTCCAGGCGAGATGAGGCCCATTTCCGCTGAGGCGTCTCGAGGCTGATCACACCTCACCTCTGGAACTTCGAAAGGGTCCTTCACACCCTCGGTGCAAATCAAGAAGTTCCCCGACCTAGCCGTCTCCACTCGAGAGGAATCACGAGGGTCCCGCCCACATCCAGAGGAGCCCCGTTTCCGCCTCGTAGCTCGAGATGAGGGATCCTTTCCCTGCTTCGTCGGGAAAGAGTTCCCGGCGTTCCCGTCGCATCTCAAGAGGAGGCCCTCTCAACAGGAACGGCGAGAGGAACTCCAGGGTCGTGCCACCATTCCAAGAGTCCCCAAGATGTCACAGTCCATTGCAGAGGAACCTCTTTTCCCTTCACCGGCTCGTCTTTCAGGCCGAGGATCGACTCACACCAAGGTGGCACGTGGCACAGCCCTGTGGGAAAGCCTCGTGGGAAAGCCTCGAGGGACAGCCTCGAGGGAAAGCCACAGATCCCTTGATCCACGTGACAGGAAGCGTGACACTACTGCTGCAGCTCGGGAGGAAAGCGCACGTGCATGCCCCCACTCGAGACGAGGCCTGACTCCCCTGGGGAGACTCAGAAGCACCCCAAGATCCATGGCAACACTGGAGAGGAATCCTCAGGTTCCGGCCCCGACTCCACACAAGGACTGAGGCCCCGGCATGGACGGGAGAGGAATCCCGAGGGGTCCCCTAGCAACTCGCATGGGGACTGGCCTTTCCTGAGGCCACCAGAGCGGGTCCCTGAGGTCCCCGTCGTAACTCGAGAAGACCTGCCGCAACTCGAGAAAATCCAGGAGGTTCTCCCCTCCAGGCGAGATGAGGCCCATTTCCGTTGAGGCGTCTCGAGGCTGATCACACCTCACCTCTGGAACTTCGCAAGGGTCCTTCACACCCTTGGTGCAAATCAAGAAGTTCCCCGACCTAGCCGTCTCCACTCGAGAGGAATCACGAGGGTCCCGCCCACATCCAGAGGAGCCCCGTTTCCGCCTCGTAGCTCGAGATGAGGGATCCTTTCCCTGCTTCGTCGGGAAAGAGTTCCCGTCGCATCTCAAGAGGAGGCCCTCTCAACAGGAACGGCGAGAGGAACTCCAGGGTCGTGCCACCATTCCAAGAGTCCCCCAGATGTCTCAGTCCATTCCAGAGGAACCTCTTTTCCCTTCACCGGCTCGTCTTTCACACCGAGGATCGACTCACACCAAGGTGGCACGTGGCACAGCCCTGTGGGAAAGCCTCGTGGGAAAGCCTCGAGGGACAGCCTCGAGGGAAAGCCACAGATCCCTTGATCCACGTGACAGGAAGCGTGACACTACTGCTGCAGCTCGGGAGGAAAGCGCACGTGCATGCCCCCACTCGAGACGAGGCCTGACTCCCCTGGGGAGACTCAGAAGCACCCCAAGATCCATGGCAACACTGGAGAGGAATCCTCAGGTTCCGGCCCCGACTCCACACAAGGACTGAGGCCCCGGCATGGACGGGAGAGGAATCCCGAGAGGTCCCCTAGCAACTCGCATGGGGACTGGCCTTTCCTGAGGCCACCAGAGCGGGTCCCTGAGGTCCCCGTCGTAACTCGAGAAGACCTGCCGCAACTCGAGAAAATCCAGGAGGTTCTCCCCTCCAGGCGAGATGAGGCCCATTTCCGCTGAGGCGTCTCGAGGCTGATCACACCTCACCTCTGGAACTTCGAAAGGGTCCTTCATACCCTTGGTGCAAATCAAGAAGTTCCCCGACCTAGCCGTCTCCACTCGAGAGGAATCACGAGGGTCCCGCCCACATCCAGAGGAGCCCCGTTTCCGCCTCGTAGCTCGAGATGAGGGATCCTTTCCCTGCTTCGTCGGGAAAGAGTTCCCGGCGTTCCCGTCGCATCTCAAGAGGAGGCCCTCTCAACAGGAACGGCGAGAGGAACTCCAGGGTCGTGCCACCATTCCAAGAGTCCCCAAGATGTCACAGTCCATTCCAGAGGAACCTCTTTTCCCTTCACCTGCTCGTCTTTCACGCCGAGGATCGACTCACACCAAGGTGGCACGTGGCACAGCCCTGTGGGAAAGCCTCGTGGGAAAGCCTCGAGGGACAGCCTCGAGGGAAAGCCACAGATCCCTTGATCCACGTGACAGGAAGCGTGACACTACTGCTGCAGCTCGGGAGGAAAGCGCACGTGAATGCCCCCACTCGAGACGAGGCCTGACTCCCTGGGGAGACTCAGAAGCACCCCAAGATCCATGGCAACACTGGAGAGGAATCCTCAGGTTCCGGCCCCGACTCCACACAAGGACTGAGGCCCCGGCATGGACGGGAGAGGAATCCCAAGAGGTCCCCTAGCAACTCGCATGGGGACTGGCCTTTCCTGAGGCCACCAGAGCGGGTCCCTGAGGTCCCCGTCGTAACTCGAGAAGACCTGCCACAACTCGAGAAAATCCAGGAGGTTCTCCACTCCAGGCGAGATGAGGCCCATTTCCGCTGAGGCGTCTCGAGGCTGATCACACCTCACCTCTGGAACTTCGAAAGGGTCCTTCACACCCTTGGTGCAAATCAAGAAGTTCCCCGACCTAGCCGTCTCCACTCGAGAGGAATCACGATGGTCCCGCCCACATCCAGAGAAGCCCCGTTTCCGCCTCGTAGCTCGAGATGAGGGATCCTTTCCCTGCTTCGTCGGGAAAGAGTTCCCGGCGTTCCCGTCGCATCTCAAGAGGAGGCCCTCTCAACAGGAACGGCGAGAGGAACTCAAGGGTCGTGCCACCATTCCAAGAGTCCCCCAGATGTCTCAGTCCATTCCAGAGGAACCTCTTTTCCCTTCACCGGCTCGTCTTTCACGCCGAGGATCGACTCACACCAAGGTGGCACGTGGCACAGCCCTGTGGGAAAGCCTCGTGGGAAAGCCTCGAGGGACAGCCTCGAGGGAAAGCCACAGATCCCTTGATCCACGTGACAGGAAGCGTGACACTACTGCTGCAGCTCGGGAGGAAAGCGCACGTGCATGCCCCCACTCGAGACGAGGCCTGACTCCCCTGGGGAGACTCAGAAGCACCCCAAGATCCATGGCAACACTGGAGAGGAATCCTCAGGTTCCGGCCCCGTCTCCACAGAAGGACTGAGGCCCCGGCATGGACGGGAGAGGAATCCCGAGAGGTCCCCTAGCAACTCGCATGGGGACTGGCCTTTCCTGAGGCCACCAGAGCGGGTCCCTGAGGTCCCCGTCGTAACTCGAGAAGACCTGCCGCAACTCGAGAAAATCCAGGAGGTTCTCCCCTCCAGGCGAGATGAGGCCCATTTCGGCTGAGGCGTCTCGAGGCTGATCACACCTCACCTCTGGAACTTCGAAAGGGTCCTTCACACCCTTGGTGCAAATCAAGAAGTTCCCCGACCTAGCCGTCTCCACTCGAGAGGAATCACGAGGGTCCCGCCCACATCCAGAGGAGCCCCGTTTCCGCCTCGTAGCTCGAGATGAGGGATCCTTTCCCTGCTTCGTCGGGAAAGAGTTCCCGGCGTTCCCGTCGCATCTCAAGAGGAGGCCCTCTCAACAGGAACGGCGAGAGGAACTCCAGGGTCGTGCCACCATTCCAAGAGGCCCCCAGATGTCTCAGTCCATTCCAGAGGAACCTCTTTTCCCTTCACCGGCTCGTCTTTCACGCCGAGGATCGACTCACACCAAGGTGGCACGTGGCACAGCCCTGTGGGAAAGCCTCGTGGGAAAGCCTCGAGGGACAGCCTCGAGGGAAAGCCACAGATCCCTTGATCCACGTGACAGGAAGCGTGACACTACTGCTGCAGCTCGGGAGGAAAGCTCACGTGCATGCCCCCACACGAGACGAGGCCTGACTCCCCTGGGGAGACTCAGAAGCACCCCAACATCCATGGCAAAACTGGAGAGGAATCCTCAGGTTCCGGCCCCGACTCCACACAAGGACTGAGGCCCCGGCATGGACGGGAGAGGAATCCCGAGAGGTCCCCTAGCAACTCGCATGGGGACTGGCCTTTCCTGAGGCCACCAGAGCGGGTCCCTGAGGTCCCCATCGTAACTCGAGAAGACCTGCCGCAACTCGAGAAAATCCAGGAGGTTCTCCCCTCCAGGCGAGATGAGGCCCATTTCCGTTGAGGCGTCTCGAGGCTGATCACACCTCACCTCTGGAACTTCGAAAGGGTCCTTCACACCCTTGGTGTAAATCAAGAAGTTCCCCGACCTAGCCGTCTCCACTCGAGAGGAATCACGAGGGTCCCGCCCACATCCAGAGGAGCCCCGTTTCCGCCTCGTAGCTCGAGATGAGGGATCCTTTCCCTGCTTCGTCGGGAAAGAGTTCCCGGCGTTCCCGTCGCATCTCAAGAGGAGGCCCTCTCAACAGGAACGGCGAGAGGAACTCAAGGGTCGTGCCACCATTCCAAGAGTCCCCCAGATGTCTCAGTCCATTCCAGAGGAACCTCTTTTCCCTTCACCGGCTCGTCTTTCACGCCGAGGATCGACTCACACCAAGGTGGCACGTGGCACAGCCCTGTGGGAAAGCCTCGTGGGAAAGCCTCGAGGGACAGCCTCGAGGGAAAGCCACAGATCCCTTGATCCACGTGACAGGAAGCGTGACACTACTGCTGCAGCTCGGGAGGAAAGCGCACGTGCATGCCCCCACTCGAGACGAGGCCTGACTCCCCTGGGGAGACTCAGAAGCACCCCAAGATCCATGGCAACACTGGAGAGGAATCCTCAGGTTCCGGCCCCGACTCCACAGAAGGACTGAGGCCCCGGCATGGACGGGAGAGGAATCCCGAGAGGTCCCCTAGCAACTCGCATGGGGACTGGCCTTTCCTGAGGCCACCAGAGCGGGTCCCTGAGGTCCCCGTCGTAACTCGAGAAGACCTGCCGCAACTCGAGAAAATCCAGGAGGTTCTCCCCTCCAGGCGAGATGAGGCCCATTTCGGCTGAGGCGTCTCGAGGCTGATCACACCTCACCTCTGGAACTTCGAAAGGGTCCTTCACACCCTTGGTGCAAATCAAGAAGTTCCCCGACCTAGCCGTCTCCACTCGAGAGGAATCACGAGGGTCCCGCCCACATCCAGAGGAGACCCGTTTCCGCCTCGTAGCTCGAGATGAGGGATCCTTTCCCTGCTTCGTCGGGAAAGAGTTCCCGGCGTTCCCGTCGCATCTCAAGAGGAGGCCCTCTCAACAGGAACGGCGAGAGGAACTCCAGGGTCGTGCCACCATTCCAAGAGTCACCCAGATGTCTCAGTCCATTCCAGAGGAACCTCTTTTCCCTTCACCGGCTCGTCTTTCACGCCGAGGATCGACTCACACCAAGGTGGCACGTGGCACAGCCCTGTGGGAAAGCCTCGTGGGAAAGCCTCGAGGGACAGCCTCGAGGGAAAGCCACAGATCCCTTGATCCACGTGACAGGAAGCGTGACACTACTGCTGCAGCTCGGGAGGAAAGCTCACGTGCATGCCCTCACACGAGACGAGGCCTGACTCCCCTGGGGAGACTCAGAAGCACCCCAAGATCCATGGCAAAACTGGAGAGGAATCCTCAGGTTCCGGCCCCGACTCCACACAAGGACTGAGGCCCCGGCATGGACGGGAGAGGAATCCCGAGAGGTCCCCTAGCAACTCGCATGGGGACTGGCCTTTCCTGAGGCCACCAGAGTGGGTCCCTGAGGTCCCCATCGTAACTCGAGAAGACCTGCCGCAACTCGAGAAAATCCAGGAGGTTCTCCCCTCCAGGCGAGATGAGGCCCATTTCCGTTGAGGCGTCTCGAGGCTGATCACACCTCACCTCTGGAACTTCGAAAGGGTCCTTCACACCCTTGGTGCAAATCAAGAAGTTCCCCGACCTAGCCGTCTCCACTCGAGAGGAATCACGAGGGTCCCGCCCACATCCAGAGGAGCCCCGTTTCCGCCTCGTAGCTCGAGATGAGGGATCCTTTCCCTGCTTCGTCGGGAAAGAGTTCCCGGCGTTCCCGTCGCATCTCAAGAGGAGGCCCTCTCAACAGGAACGGCGAGAGGAACTCCAGGGTAGTGCCACCATTCCAAGAGTCCCCAAGATGTCACAGTCCATTCCAGAGGAATTTCTTTTCCCTTCACCGGATCGTCTTTCACGCCGAGGATCGACTCACACCAAGGTGGCACGTGGCACAGCCCTGTGGGAAAGCCTCGTGGGAAAGCCTCGAGGGACAGCCTCGAGGGAAAGCCACAGATCCCTTGATCCACGTGACAGGAAGCGTGACACTACTGCTGCAGCTCGGGAGGAATGCGCACGTGCATGCCCCCATTCGAGACGAGTCCTGACTCCCCTGGGGAGACTCAGAAGCACCCCAAGATCCATGGCAACACTGGAGAGGAATCCTCAGGTTCCGGCCCCGACTCCACACAAGGACTGAGGCCCCGGCATGGACGGGAGAGGAATCCCGAGAGGTCCCCTAGCAACTCGCATGGGGACTGGCCTTTCCTGAGGCCACCAGAGCGGGTCCCTGAGGTCCCCGTCGTAACTCGAGAAGACCTGCCACAACTCGAGAAAATCCAGGAGGTTCTCCCCTACAGGCGAGATGAGGCCCATTTCCGCTGAGGTGTCTCGAGGCTGATCACACCTCACCTCTGGAACTTCGAAAGGGTCCTTCACACCCTTGGTGCAAATCAAGAAGTTCCCCGACCTAGCCGTCTCCACTCGAGAGGAATCACGAGGGTCCCGCCCACTTCCAGAGGAGCCCCGTTTCCGCCTCGTAGCTCGAGATGAGGGATCCTTTCCCTGCTTCGTCGGGAAAGAGTTCCCGGGGTTCCCGTCGCATCTCAAGAGGAGGCCCTCTCAACAGGAACGGCGAGAGGAACTCCAGGGTCGTGCCACCATTCCAAGAGTCCCCCAGATGTCTCAGTCCATTCCAGAGGAACCTCTTTTCCCTTCACCGGCTCGTCTTTCACGCCGAAGATCGACTCACACGAAGGTGGCACGTGGCACAGCCCTGTGGGAAAGCCTCGTGGGAAAGCCTCGAGGGACAGCCTCGATGGAAAGCCACAGATCCCTTGATCCACGTGACAGGAAGCGTGACACTGCTGCTGCAGCTCGGGAGGAAAGCGCACGTGCATGCCCCCACTCGAGACGAGGCCTGACTCCCCTGGGGAGACTCAGAAGCACCCCAAGATCCATGGCAACACTGGAGAGGAATCCTCAGGTTCCGGCCCCGACTCCACACAAGGACTGAGGCCCCGGCATGGACGGGAGAGGAATCCCGAGGGGTCCCCTAGCAACTCGCATGGGGACTGGCCTTTCCTGAGGCCACCAGAGCGGGTGCCTGAGGTCCCCGTCGTAACTCGAGAAGACCTGCCGCAACTCCAGAAAATCCAGGAGGTTCTCCCCTCCAGGCGAGATGAGGCCCAATTCCGTTGAGGCGTCTCGAGGCTGATCACACCTCACCTCTGGAACTTCGCAAGGGTCCTTCACACCCTTGGTGCAAATCAAGAAGTTCCCCGACATAGCCGTCTCCACTCGAGAGGAATCACGAGGGTCCCGCCCACATCCAGAGGAGCCCCGTTTCCGCCTCGTAGCTCGAGATGAGGGATCCTTTCCCTGCTTCGTCGGGAAAGAGTTCCCGGCGTTCCCGTCGCATCTCAAGAGGAGGCCCTCTCAACAGGAACGGCGAGAGGAACTCCAGGGTCGTGCCACCATTCCAAGAGTCCCCCAGATGTCTCAGTCCATTCCAGAGGAACCTCTTTTCCCTTCACCGGCTCGTCTTTCACGCCGAGGATCGACTCCCACCAAGGTGGCACGGGGCACAGCCCTGTGGGAAAGCCTCGTGGGAAAGCCTCGAGGGACAGCCTCGAGGGAAAGCCACAGATCCCTTGATCCACGTGACAGGAAGCGTGACACTACTGCTGCAGCTCGGGAGGAAAGCGCACGTGCATGCGCCCACTCGAGACGAGGCCTGACTCCCCTGGGGAGACTCAGAAGCACCCCAAGATCCATGGCAACACTGGAGAGGAATCCTCAGGTTCCGGCCCCGACTCCACACAAGGACTGAGGCCCCGGCATGGACGGGAGAGGAATCCCGAGAGGTCCCCTAGCAACTCGCATGGGGACTGGCCTTTCCTGAGGCCACCAGAGCGGGTCCCTGAGGTCCCCGTCGTAACTCGAGAAGACCTGCCGCAACTCGAGAAAATCCAGGAGGTTCTCCCCTCCAGGCGAGATGAGGCCCATTTCCGCTGAGGCGTCTCGAGGCTGATCACACCTCACCTCTGGAACTTCGAAAGGGTCCTTCACACCCTTGGTGCAAATCAAGAAGTTGCCCGACCTAGCCGTCTCCACTCGAGAGGAATCACGAGGGTCCCGCCCACATCCAGAGGAGCCCCGTTTCCGCCTCGTAGCTCGAGATGAGGGATCCTTTCCCTGCTTCGTCGGGAAAGAGTTCCCGGCGTTCCCGTCGCATCTCAAGAGGAGGCCCTCTCAACAGGAACGGCGAGAGGAACTCCAGGGTCGTGCCACCATTCCAAGAGTCCCCCAGATGTCTCAGTCCATTACAGAGGAACCTCTTTTCCCTTCACCGGCTCGTCTTTCACGCCGAGGATCGACTCCCACCAAGGTGGCACGTGGCACAGCCCTGTGGGAAAGCCTCGTGGGAAAGCCTCGAGGGACCGCCTCGAGGGAAAGCCACAGATCCCTTGATCCACGTGACAGGAAGCGTGACACTACTGCTGCAGCTCGGGAGGAAAGCGCACGTGCATGCCCCCACTCGAGACGAGGCCTGACTCCCCTTGGGAGACTCAGAAGCACCCCAAGATCCATGGCAACACTGGAGAGGAATCCTCAGGTTCCGGCCCCGACTCCACACAAGGACTGAGGCCCCGGCATGGACGGGAGAGGAATCCCGAGAGGTCCCCTAGCAACTCGCATGGGGACTGGCCTTTCCTGAGGCCACCAGAGCGGGTCCCTGAGGTCCCCGTCGTAACTCAAGAAGACCTGCCGCAACTCGAGAAAATCCAGGAGGTTCTCCCCTCCAGGCGAGATGAGGCCCATTTCCGCTGAGGCGTCTCGAGGCTGATCACACCTCACCTCTGGAACTTCGACAGGGTCCTTCACACCCTTGGTGCAAATCAAGAAGTTCCCCGACCTAGCCGTCTCCACTCGAGAGGAATCACGAGGGTCCCGCCCACATCCAGAGGAGCCCCGTTTCCGCCTCGTAGCTCGAGATGAGGGATCCTTTCCCTGCTTCGTCGGGAAAGAGTTCCCGGCGTTCCCGTCGCATCTCAAGAGGAGGCCCTCTCAACAGAACGGCGAGAGGAACTCCAGGGTCGTGCCACCATTTCAAGAGTCCCCCAGATGTCTCAGTCCATTCCAGAGGAACCTCTTTTCCCTTCACCGGCTCGTCTTTCACGCCAAGGATCGACTCCCACCAAGGTGGCACGTGGCACAGCCCTGTGGGAAAGCCTCGTGCGAAAGCCTCGAGGGACAGCCTCGAGGGAAAGCCACAGATCCCTTGATCCACGTGACAGGAAGCGTGACACTACTGCTGCAGCTCGGGAGGAAAGCGCACGTGCATGCCCCCACTCGAGACGAGGCCTGACTCCCCTGGGGAGACTCAGAAGCACCCCAAGATCCATGGCAACACTGGAGAGGAATCCTCAGGTTCCGGCCCCGACTCCACACAAGGACTGAGGCCCCGGCATGGATGGGAGAGGAATCCCGAGAGGTCCCCTAGCAACTCGCATGGGGACTGGCCTTTCCTGAGGCCACCAGAGCGGGTCCCTGAGGTCCCCGTCGTAACTCGAGAAGACCTGCCGCAACTCGAGAAAATCCAGGAGGTTCTCCCCTCCAGGCGAGATGAGGCCCATTTCCGTTGAGGCGTCTCGAGGCTGATCACACCTCACCTCTGGAACTTCGAAAGGGTCCTTCACACCCTTGGTGCAAATCAAGAAGTTCCCCGACCTAGCCGTCTCCACTCGAGAGGAATCACGAGGGTCCCGCCCACATCCAGAGGAGCCCCGTTTCCGCCTCGTAGCTCGAGATGAGGGATCCTTTCCCTGCTTCGTCGGGAAAGAGTTCCCGGCGTTCCCGTCGCATCTCAAGAGGAGGCCCTCTCAACAGGAACGGCGAGAGGAACTCCAGGGTAGTGCCACCATTCCAAGAGTCCCCAAGATGTCACAGTCCATTCCAGAGGAATTTCTTTTCCCTTCACCGGATCGTCTTTCACGCCGAGGATCGACTCACACCAAGGTGGCACGTGGCACAGCCCTGTGGGAAAGCCTCGTGGGAAAGCCTCGAGGGACAGCCTCGAGGGAAAGCCACAGATCCCTTGATCCACGTGACAGGAAGCGTGACACTACTGCTGCAGCTCGGGAGGAATGCGCACGTGCATGCCCCCATTCGAGACGAGTCCTGACTCCCCTGGGGAGACTCAGAAGCACCCCAAGATCCATGGCAACACTGGAGAGGAATCCTCAGGTTCCGGCCCCGACTCCACACAAGGACTGAGGCCCCGGCATGGACGGGAGAGGAATCCCGAGAGGTCCCCTAGCAACTCGCATGGGGACTGGCCTTTCCTGAGGCCACCAGAGCGGGTCCCTGAGGTCCCCGTCGTAACTCGAGAAGACCTGCCACAACTCGAGAAAATCCAGGAGGTTCTCCCCTACAGGCGAGATGAGGCCCATTTCCGCTGAGGTGTCTCGAGGCTGATCACACCTCACCTCTGGAACTTCGAAAGGGTCCTTCACACCCTTGGTGCAAATCAAGAAGTTCCCCGACCTAGCCGTCTCCACTCGAGAGGAATCACGAGGGTCCCGCCCACATCCAGAGAAGCCCCGTTTCCGCCTCGTAGCTCGAGATGAGGGATCCTTTCCCTGCTTCGTCGGGAAAGAGTTCCCGGCGTTCCCGTCGCATCTCAAGAGAAGGCCCTCTCAACAGGAACGGCGAGAGGAACTCCAGGGTCGTGCCACCATTCCAAGAGTCCCCCAGATGTCTCAGTCGATTCCAGAGGAACCTCTTTTCCCTTCACCGGCTCGTCTTTCACGCCGAGGATCGACTCACACCAAGGTGGCACGTGGCACAGCCCTCTGGGAAAGCCTCGTGGGAAAGCCTCGAGGGACAGCCTCGAGGGAAAGCCACAGATCCCTTGATCCACGTGACAGGAAGCGTGACACTACTGCTGCAGCTCGGGAGGAAAGCGCACGTGCATGCCCCCACTCGAGACGAGGCCTGACTCCCCTGGGGAGACTCAGAAGCACCCCAAGATCCATGGCAACACTGGAGAGGAATCCTCAGGTTCCGGCCCCGACTCCACACAAGGACTGAGGCCCCGGCATGGACGGGAGAGGAATCCCGAGAGGTCCCCTAGCAACTCGCATGGGGACTGGCCTTTCCTGAGGCCACCAGAGCGGGTCCCTGAGGTCCCCGTCGTAACTCGAGAAGACCTGCCGCAACTCGAGAAAATCCAGGAGGTTCTCCCCTCCAGGCGAGATGAGGCCCATTTCCGCTGAGGCGTCTCGAGGCTGATCACACCTCACCTCTGGAACTTTGAAAGGGTCCTTCACACCCTTGGTGCAAATCAAGATGTTCCCCGACCTAGCCGTCTACACTCGAGAGGAATCACGAGGGTCCCGCCCACTTCCAGAGGAGCCCCGTTTCCGCCTCGTAGCTCGAGATGAGGGATCCTTTCCCTGCTTCGTCGGGAAAGAGTTCCCGGGGTTCCCGTCGCATCTCAAGAGGAGGCCCTCTCAACAGGAACGGCGAGAGGAACTCCAGGGTCGTGCCACCATTCCAAGAGTCCCCCAGATGTCTCAGTCCATTCCAGAGGAACCTCTTTTCCCTTCACCGGCTCGTCTTTCACGCCGAAGATCGACTCACACGAAGGTGGCACGTGGCACAGCCCTGTGGGAAAGCCTCGTGGGAAAGCCTCGAGGGACAGCCTCGATGGAAAGCCACAGATCCCTTGATCCACGTGACAGGAAGCGTGACACTGCTGCTGCAGCTCGGGAGGAAAGCGCACGTGCATGCCCCCACTCGAGACGAGGCCTGACTCCCCTGGGGAGACTCAGAAGCACCCCAAGATCCATGGCAACACTGGAGAGGAATCCTCAGGTTCCGGCCCCGACTCCACACAAGGACTGAGGCCCCGGCATGGACGGGAGAGGAATCCCGAGGGGTCCCCTAGCAACTCGCATGGGGACTGGCCTTTCCTGAGGCCACCAGAGCGGGTGCCTGAGGTCCCCGTCGTAACTCGAGAAGACCTGCCGCAACTCCAGAAAATCCAGGAGGTTCTCCCCTCCAGGCGAGATGAGGCCCAATTCCGTTGAGGCGTCTCGAGGCTGATCACACCTCACCTCTGGAACTTCGCAAGGGTCCTTCACACCCTTGGTGCAAATCAAGAAGTTCCCCGACATAGCCGTCTCCACTCGAGAGGAATCACGAGGGTCCCGCCCACATCCAGAGGAGCCCCGTTTCCGCCTCGTAGCTCGAGATGAGGGATCCTTTCCCTGCTTCGTCGGGAAAGAGTTCCCGGCGTTCCCGTCGCATCTCAAGAGGAGGCCCTCTCAACAGGAACGGCGAGAGGAACTCCAGGGTCGTGCCACCATTCCAAGAGTCCCCCAGATGTCTCAGTCCATTCCAGAGGAACCTCTTTTCCCTTCACCGGCTCGTCTTTCACGCCGAGGATCGACTCCCACCAAGGTGGCACGGGGCACAGCCCTGTGGGAAAGCCTCGTGGGAAAGCCTCGAGGGACAGCCTCGAGGGAAAGCCACAGATCCCTTGATCCACGTGACAGGAAGCGTGACACTACTGCTGCAGCTCGGGAGGAAAGCGCACGTGCATGCGCCCACTCGAGACGAGGCCTGACTCCCCTGGGGAGACTCAGAAGCACCCCAAGATCCATGGCAACACTGGAGAGGAATCCTCAGGTTCCGGCCCCGACTCCACACAAGGACTGAGGCCCCGGCATGGACGGGAGAGGAATCCCGAGAGGTCCCCTAGCAACTCGCATGGGGACTGGCCTTTCCTGAGGCCACCAGAGCGGGTCCCTGAGGTCCCCGTCGTAACTCGAGAAGACCTGCCGCAACTCGAGAAAATCCAGGAGGTTCTCCCCTCCAGGCGAGATGAGGCCCATTTCCGCTGAGGCGTCTCGAGGCTGATCACACCTCACCTCTGGAACTTCGAAAGGGTCCTTCACACCCTTGGTGCAAATCAAGAAGTTGCCCGACCTAGCCGTCTCCACTCGAGAGGAATCACGAGGGTCCCGCCCACATCCAGAGGAGCCCCGTTTCCGCCTCGTAGCTCGAGATGAGGGATCCTTTCCCTGCTTCGTCGGGAAAGAGTTCCCGGCGTTCCCGTCGCATCTCAAGAGGAGGCCCTCTCAACAGGAACGGCGAGAGGAACTCCAGGGTCGTGCCACCATTCCAAGAGTCCCCCAGATGTCTCAGTCCATTACAGAGGAACCTCTTTTCCCTTCACCGGCTCGTCTTTCACGCCGAGGATCGACTCCCACCAAGGTGGCACGTGGCACAGCCCTGTGGGAAAGCCTCGTGGGAAAGCCTCGAGGGACCGCCTCGAGGGAAAGCCACAGATCCCTTGATCCACGTGACAGGAAGCGTGACACTACTGCTGCAGCTCGGGAGGAAAGCGCACGTGCATGCCCCCACTCGAGACGAGGCCTGACTCCCCTTGGGAGACTCAGAAGCACCCCAAGATCCATGGCAACACTGGAGAGGAATCCTCAGGTTCCGGCCCCGACTCCACACAAGGACTGAGGCCCCGGCATGGACGGGAGAGGAATCCCGAGAGGTCCCCTAGCAACTCGCATGGGGACTGGCCTTTCCTGAGGCCACCAGAGCGGGTCCCTGAGGTCCCCGTCGTAACTCGAGAAGACCTGCGGCAACTCGAGAAAATCCAGGAGGTTCTCCCCTCCAGGCGAGAAGAGGCCCATTTCCGCTGAGGCGTCTCGAGGCTGATCACACCTCAACTCTGGAACTTCGAAAGGGTCCTTCACACCCTTGGTGCAAATCAAGAAGTTGCCCGACCTAGCCGTCTCCACTCGAGAGGAATCACGAGGGTCCCGCCCACATCCAGAGGAGCCCCGTTTCCGCCTCGTAGCTCGAGATGAGGGATCCTTTCCCTGCTTCGTCGGGAAAGAGTTCCCGGCGTTCCCGTCGCATCTCAAGAGGAGGCCTGCTCAACAGGAACGGCGAGAGGAACTCCAGGGTCGTGCCAACATTCCAAAAGTCCCCCAGATGTCTCAGTCCATTCCAGAGGAACCTCTTTTCCCTTCACCGGCTCGTCTTTCACACCGAGGATCGACTCACACCAAGGTGGCACGTGGCACAGCCCTGTGGGAAAGCCTCGTGGGAAAGCCTCGAGGGACAGCCTCGAGGGAAAGCCACAGATCCCTTGATCCACGTGACAGGAAGCGTGACACTACTTCTGCAGCTCGGGAGGAAAGCGCACGTGCATGCCCCCACTCGAGACGAGGCCTGACTCCCCTGGGGAGACTCAGAAGCACCCCAAGATCCATGGCAACACTGGAGAGGAATCCTCAGGTTCCGGCCCCGACTCCACACAAGGACTGAGGCCCCGGCATGGACGGGAGATGAATCCCGAGAGGTCCCCTAGCAACTCGCATGGGGACTGGCCTTTCCTGAGGCCACCAGAGCGGGTCCCTGAGGTCCCCGTCGTAACTCGAGAAGACCGGCCGCAACTCGAGAAAATCCAGGAGGTTCTCCCCTCCAGGCGAGATGAGGCCCATTTCCGCTGAGGCGTCTCGAGGCTGATCACACCTCACCTCTGGAAATTCGAAAGGGTCCTTCACACCCTTGGTGCAAATCAAGAAGTTGCCCGACCTAGCCGTCTCCACTCGAGAGGAATCACGAGGGTCCCGCCCACATCCAGAGGAGCCCCGTTTCCGCCTCGTAGCTCGAGATGAGGGATCCTTTCCCTGCTTCGTCGGGAAAGAGTTCCCGGCGTTCCCGTCGCATCTCAAGAGGAGGCCCTCTCAACAGGAACGGCGAGAGGAACTCCAGGGTCGTGCCACCATTCCAAGAGTCCCCCAGATGTCTCAGTCCATTCCAGAGGAACCTCTTTTCCCTTCACTGGCTCGTCTTTCACGCCGAGGATCGACTCCCACCAAGGTGGCACGTGGCACAGCCCTGTGGGAAAGCCTCGTGGGAAAGCCTCGAGGGACAGCCTCGAGGGAAAGCCACAGATCCCTTGATCCACGTGACAGGAAGCGTGACACTACTGCTGCAGCTCGGGAGGAAAGCGCACGTGCATGCCCCCACTCGAGACGAGGCCTGACTCCCCTGGGGAGACTCAGAAGCACCCCAAGATCCATGGCAACACTGGAGAGGAATCCTCAGGTTCCGGCCCCGACTCCACACAAGGACTGAGGCCCCGGCATGGACGGGAGAGGAATCCCGAGAGGTCCCCTAGCAACTCGCATGGGGACTGGCCTTTCCTGAGGCCACCAGAGCGGGTCCCTGAGGTCCCCGTCGTAACTCGAGAAGACCTGCCGCAACTCGAGAAAATCCAGGAGGTTCTCCCCTCCAGGCGAGATGAGGCCCATTTCCGCTGAGGCGTCTCGAGGCTGATCACACCTCACCTCTGGAACTTCGAAAGGGTCCTTCACACCCTTGGTGCAAATCAAGAAGTTCCCCGACCTAGCCGTCTCCACTCGAGAGGAATCACGAGGGTCCCGCCCACATCCAGAGGAGCCCCGTTTCCGCCTCGTAGCTCGAGATGAGGGATCCTTTCCCTGCTTCGTCGGGAAAGAGTTCCCGGCGTTCCCGTCGCATCTCAAGAGGAGGCCCTCTCAACAGAACGGCGAGAGGAACTCCAGGGTCGTGCCACCATTCCAAGAGTCCCCCAGATGTCTCATTCCATTCCAGAGGAACCTCTTTTCCCTTCACCGGCTCGTCTTTCACGCCGAGGATCGACTCACAACAAGGTGGCACGTGGCACAGCCCTGTGGGAAAGCCTCGTGGGAAAGCCTCGAGGCACAGCCTCGAGGGAAAGCCACAGATCCCTTGATCCACGTGACAGGAAGCGTGACACTACTGCTGCAGCTCGGGAGGAAAGCGCACGTGCATGCCCCCACTCGAGACGAGGCCTGACTCCCCTGGGGAGACTCAGAAGCACCCCAAGATCCATGGCAACACTGGAGAGGAATCCTCAGGTTACGGCCCCGACTCCACACAAGGACTGAGGCCCCGGCATGGACGGGAGAGGAATCCCGAGAGGTCCCCTAGCAACTCGCATGGGGACTGGCCTTTCCTGAGGCCACCAGAGCGGGTCCCTGAGGTCCCCGTCGTAACTCGAGAAGACCTGCCGCAACTCGAGAAAATCCAGGAGGTTCTCCCCTCCAGGCGAGATGAGGCCCATTTCCGCTGAGGCGTCTCGAGGCTGATCACACCTCACCTCTGGAACTTCGAAAGGGTCCTTCACACCCTTGGTGCAAATCAAGAAGTTCCCCGACCTAGCCGTCTCCACTCGAGAGGAATCACGAGGGTCCCGCCCACATCCAGAGGAGCCCCGTTTCCGCCTCGTAGCTCGAGATGAGGGATCCTTTCCCTGCTTCGTCGGGAAAGAGTTCCCGGCGTTCCCGTCGCATCTCAAGAGGAGGCCCTCTCAACAGGAACGGCGAGAGGAACTCCAGGGTCGTGCCACCATTCCAAGAGTCCCCCAGATGTCTCAGTCCATTCCAGAGGAACCTCTTTTCCCTTCACCGGCTCGTCTTTCACGCCGAGGATCGACTCCCACCAAGGTGGCACGTGGCACAGCCCTGTGGGAAAGCCTCGTGGGAAAGCCTCGAGGGACAGCCTCGAGGGAAAGCCACAGATCCCTTGATCCACGTGACAGGAAGCGTGACACTACTGCTGTAGCTCGGGAGGAAAGCGCACGTGCATGCCCCCACTCGAGACGAGGCCTGACTCCCTTGGGGAGACTCAGAAGCACCCCAAGATCCATGGCAACACTGGAGAGGAATCCTCAGGTTCCGGCCCCGACTCCACACAAGGACTGAGGCCCCGGCATGGACGGGA
The DNA here is from genome assembly GCF_023091745.1 of Budorcas taxicolor. Taxonomy (NCBI): domain Eukaryota; kingdom Metazoa; phylum Chordata; class Mammalia; order Artiodactyla; family Bovidae; genus Budorcas; species Budorcas taxicolor. Next base: position 43,547 of record NW_026292339.1, read on the forward strand.
GAGGAATCCCGAGAGGTCCCCTAGCAACTCGCATGGGGACTGGCCTTTCCTGAGGCCACCAGAGCGGGTCCCTGAGGTCCCCGTCGTAACTCAAGAAGACCTGCCGCAACTCGAGAAAATCCAGGAGGTTCTCCCCTCCAGGCGAGATGAGGCCCATTTCCGCTGAGGCGTCTCGAGGCTGATCACACCTCACCTCTGGAACTTCGACAGGGTCCTTCACACCCTTGGTGCAAATCAAGAAGTTCCCCGACCTAGCCGTCTCCACTCGAGAGGAATCACGAGGGTCCCGCCCACATCCAGAGGAGCCCCGTTTCCGCCTCGTAGCTCGAGATGAGGGATCCTTTCCCTGCTTCGTCGGGAAAGAGTTCCCGGCGTTCCCGTCGCATCTCAAGAGGAGGCCCTCTCAACAGAACGGCGAGAGGAACTCCAGGGTCGTGCCACCATTTCAAGAGTCCCCCAGATGTCTCAGTCCATTCCAGAGGAACCTCTTTTCCCTTCACCGGCTCGTCTTTCACGCCAAGGATCGACTCCCACCAAGGTGGCACGTGGCACAGCCCTGTGGGAAAGCCTCGTGCGAAAGCCTCGAGGGACAGCCTCGAGGGAAAGCCACAGATCCCTTGATCCACGTGACAGGAAGCGTGACACTACTGCTGCAGCTCGGGAGGAAAGCGCACGTGCATGCCCCCACTCGAGACGAGGCCTGACTCCCCTGGGGAGACTCAGAAGCACCCCAAGATCCATGGCAACACTGGAGAGGAATCCTCAGGTTCCGGCCCCGACTCCACACAAGGACTGAGGCCCCGGCATGGATGGGAGAGGAATCCCGAGAGGTCCCCTAGCAACTCGCATGGGGACTGGCCTTTCCTGAGGCCACCAGAGCGGGTCCCTGAGGTCCCCGTCGTAACTCGAGAAGACCTGCCGCAACTCGAGAAAATCCAGGAGGTTCTCCCCTCCAGGCGAGATGAGGCCCATTTCCGCTGAGGCGTCTCGAGGCTGATCACACCTCACCTCTGGAACTTCGAAAGGGTCCTTCACACCCTTGGTGCAAATCAAGAAGTTCCCCGACCTAGCCGTCTCCACTCGAGAGGAATCACGAGGGTCCCGCCCACATCCAGAGGAGCCCCGTTTCCGCCTCGTAGCTCGAGATGAGGGATCCTTTCCCTGCTTCGTCGGGAAAGAGTTCCCGGCGTTCCCGTCGCATCTCAAGAGGAGGCCCTCTCAACAGGAACGGCGAGAGGAACTCCAGGGTCGTGCCACCATTCCAAGAGTCCCCCAGATGTCTCAGTCCATTCCAGAGGAACCTCTTTTTCCTTCACCGGCTCGTCTTTCACGCCGAGGATCGACTCACACCAAGGTGGCACGTGGCACAGCCCTGTGGGAAAGCCTCGTGGGAAAGCCTCGAGGGACAGCCTCAAGGGAAAGCCACAGATCCCTTGATCCACGTGACAGGAAGTGTGACACTACTGCTGCAGCTCGGGAGGAAAGCGCACGTGCATGCCCCCACTCGAGACAAGGCCTGACTCCCCTGGGGAGACTCAGAAGCACCCCAAGGTCCATGGCAACACTGGAGAGGAATCCTCAGGTTCCGGCCCCGACCCAACACAAGGACTGAGGCCCCGGCATGGACGGGAGAGGAATCCCGAGAGGTCCCCTAGCAACTCGCATGGGGACTGGCCTTTCCTGAGGCCACCAGAGCGGGTCCCTGAGTTCCCCGTCGTAACTCGAGAAGACCTGCCGCAACTCGAGAAAATCCAGGAGGTTCTCCCCTCCAGGCGAGATGAGGCCCATTTCCGCTGAGGCGTCTCGAGGCTGATCACACCTCACCTCTGGAACTTCGAAAGGGTCCTTCACACCCTTGGTGCAAATCAAGAAGTTCCCCGACCTAGCCGTCTCCACTCGAGAGGAATCACGAGGGTCCCGCCCACATCCAGAGGAGCCCCGTTTCCGCCTCGTAGCTCGAGATGAGGGATCCTTTCCTTGCTTCGTCGGGAAAGAGTTCCCGGCGTTCCCGTCGCATCTCAAGAGGAGGCCCTCTCAACAGGAACGGCGAGAGGAACTCCAGGGTCGTGCCACCATTCCAAGAGTCCCCCAGATGTCTCAGTCCATTCCAGAGGAACCTCTTTTCCCTTCACCGGCTCGTCTTTCACGCCGAGGATCGACTCCCACCAAGGTGGCACGTGGCACAGCCCTGTGGGAAAGCCTCGTGGGAAAGCCTCGAGGGACAGCCTCGAGGGAAAGCCACAGATCCCTTGATCCACGTGACAGGAAGCGTGACACTACTGCTGCAGCTCGGGAGGAAAGCGCACGTGCATGCCCCCACTCGAGACGAGGCCTGACTCCCCTGGGGAGACTCAGAAGCACCCCAAGATCCATGGCAACACTGGAGAGGAATCCTCAGGTTCCGGCCCCGACTCCACACAAGGACTGAGGCCCCGGCATGGACCGGAGAGGAATCCCGAGAGGTCCCCTAGCAACTCGCATGGGGACTGGCCTTTCCTGAGGCCACCAGAGCGGGTCCCTGAGGTCCCCGTCGTAACTCGAGAAGACCTGCCGCAACTCGAGAAAATCCAGGAGGTTCTCCCCTCCAGGCGAGATGAGGCCCATTTCCGCTGAGGCGTCTCGAGGCTGATCACACCTCACCTCTGGAACTTCGAAAGGGTCCTTCACACCCTTGGTGCAAATCAAGAAGTTCCCCGACCTAGCCGTCTCCACTCGAGAGGAATCACGAGGGTCCCGCCCACATCCAGAGGAGCCCCGTTTCCGCCTCGTAGCTCGAGATGAGGGATCCTTTCTCTGCTTCGTCGGGAAAGAGTTCCCGGCGTTCCCGTCGCATCTCAAGAGGAGGCCCTCTCAACAGGAACGGCGAGAGGAACTCCAGGGTCGTGCCACCATTCCAAGAGTCCCCCAGATGTCTCAGTCCATTCCAGAGGAACCTCTTTTCCCTTCACCGGCTCGTCTTTCACGCCGAGGATCGACTCACACCAAGGTGGCACGTGGCACAGCCCTGTGGGAAAGCCTCGTGGGAAAGCCTCGAGGGACAGCCTCGAGGGAAAGCCACAGATCCCTTGATCCACGTGACAGGAAGCGTGACACTACTGCTGCAGCTCGGGAGGAAAGCGCACGTGCATGTCCCCACTCGAGACGAGGCCTGACTCCCCTGGGGAGACTCAGAAGCACCCCAAGATCCATGGCAACACTGGAGAGGAATCCTCAGGTTCCGCCCCCGACTCCACACAAGGACTGAGGCGCCGGCATGGACGGGAGAGGAATCCCGAGAGGTCCCCTAGCAACTCGCATGGGGACTGGCCTTTCCTGAGGCCACCAGAGCGGGTCCCTGAGGTCCCCGTGGTAACTCGAGAAGACCTGCCGCAACTCGAGAAAATCCAGGAGGTTCTCCCCTCCAGGCGAGATGAGGCCCATTTCCGCTGAGGCGTCTCGAGGCTGATCACACCTCCCCTCTGGAACTTCGAAAGGGTCCTTCACACCCTTGGTGCAAATCAAGAAGTTCCCCGACCTAGCCGTCTCCACTCGAAAGGAATCACGAGGGTCGCGCCCACTTCCAGAGGAGCCCCGTTTCCGCCTCGTAGCTCGAGATGAGGGATCCTTTCCCTGCTTCTTCGGGAAAGATTTCCCGGCGTTCCCGTCGCATCTAAAGAGGAGGCCCTCTCAACAGGAACGGCGAGAGGAACTCCAGGGTCGTGCCACCATTCCAAGAGTCCCCCAGATGTCTCAGTCCATTCCAGAGGAACCTCTTTTCCCTTCACCGGCTCGTCTTTCACGCCGAGGATCGACTCCCACCAAGGTGACACGTGGCACAGCCCTGTGGGAAAGCCTCGTGGGAAAGCCTCGAGGGACAGCCTCGAGGGAAAGCCACAGATCCCTTGATCCACGTGACAGGAAGCGTGACACTACTGCTGCAGCTCGGGAGGAAAGCGCACGTGCATGCCCCCACTCGAGACGAGGCCTGACTCCCCTGGGGAGACTCAGAAGCACCCCAAGATCCATGGCAACACTGGAGAAGAATCCTCAGGTTCCGGCCCCGACTCCACACAAGGACTGAGGCCCCGGCATGGACGGGAGAGGAATCCCGAGAGGTCCCCTAGCAACTCGCATGGGGACTGGCCTTTCCTGAGGCCACCAGAGCGGGTCCCTGAGGTCCCCGTCGTAACTCGAGAAGACCTGCCGCAACTCGAGAAAATCCAGGAGGTTCTCCCCTCCAGGCGAGATGAGGCCCATTTCCGCTGAGGCGTCTTGAGGCTGATCACACCTCACCTCTGGAACTTCGAAAGGGTCCTTCACACCCTTGGTGCAAATCAAGAAGTTCCCCGACCTAGCCGTCTCCACTCGAGAGGAATCACGAGGGTCCCGCCCACATCCAGAGGAGCCCCGTTTCCGCCTCGTAGCTCGAGATGAGGGATCCTTTCCCTGATTCGTCGGGAAAGAGTTCCCAGCGTTCCCGTCGCATCTCAAGAGGAGGCCCTCTCAACAGGAACGGCGAGAGGAACTCCAGGGTCGTGCCACCATTCCAAGAGTCCCCCAGATGTCTCAGTCCATTCCAGAGGAACCTCTTTTCCCTTCACCGGCTCGTCTTTAACGCCGAGGATCGACTTCCACCAAGGTGGCACGTGGCACAGCCCTGTGGGAAAGCCTCGTGGGAAAGCCTCGAGGGACAGCCTCGAGGGAAAGCCACAGATCCCTTGATCCACGTGACAGGAAGCGTGACACTACTGCTGCAGCTCGGGAGGAAAGCGCACGTGCATGCCCCCACTCGAGACGAGGCCTGACTCCCCTGGGGAGACTCAGAAGCACCACAAGATCCATGGCAACACTGGGAGGAATCCTCAGGTTCCGGCCCCGACTCCACACAAGGACTGAGGCCCCGGCATGGACGGGAGAGGAATCCCGAGAGGTCCCCTAGCAACTCGCATGGGGACTGGCCTTTCCTGAGGCCGCCAGAGCGGGTCCCTGAGGTCCCCGTCGTAACTCGAGAAGACCTGCCGCAACTCGAGAAAATCCAGGAGGTTCTCCCCTCCAGGCGAGATGAGGCCCATTTCCGCTGAGGCGTCTCGAGGCTGATCACACCTCACCTCTGGAACTTCGAAAGGGTCCTTCACACCCTTGGTGCAAATCAAGAAGTTCCCCGACCTAGCCGTCTCCACTCGAGAGGAATCACGAGGGTCCCGCCCACATCCAGAGGAGCCCCGTTTCCGCCTCGTAGCTCGAGATGAGGGATCCTTTCCCTGCTTCGTTGGGAAAGAGTTCCCGGCGTTCCCGTCGCATCTCAAGAGGAGGCCCTCTCAACAGGAACGGCGAGAGGAACTCCAGGGTCGTGCCACCATTCCAAGAGTCCCCCAGATGTCTCAGTCCATTCCAGAGGAATCTCTTTTCCCTTCACCGGCTCGTCTTTCACGCCGAGGATCGACTCCCACCAAGGTGGCACGTGGCACAGCCATGTGGGAAAGCCTCGTGGGAAAGCCTCGAGGGCAGCCTCGAGAGAAAGCCACAGATCCCTTGATCCACGTGACAGGAAGGGTAACACTACTGCTGCAGCTCGGGAGGAAAGCGCACGTGCATGCCCCCACTCGAGACGAGGCCTGACTCCCCTGGGGAGACTCAGAAGCACCCCAAGATCCATGGCAACACTGGAGAGGAATCCTCAGGTTCCGGCCCCGACTCCACACAAGGACTGAGGCCCCGGCATGGACGGGAGAGGAATCCCGAGAGATCCCCTAGCAACTCGCACGGGGAGTGGCCTTTCCTGAGGCCGCCAGAGCGGGTCCCTGAGGTCCCCGTCGTAACTCGAGAAGACCTGCCGCAACTCGAGAAAATCCAGGAGGTTCTCCCCTCCAGGCGAGATGAGGCCCATTTCCACTGAGGCGTCTCGAGGCTGATCACACCTCACCTCTGGAACTTCGAAAGGGTCCTTCACACCCTTGGTGCAAATCAAGAAGTTCCCCGACCTAGCCGTCTCCACTCGAGAGGAATCACGAGGGTCCCGCCCACATCCAGAGGAGCCCCGTTTCCGCCTCGTAGCTCGAGATGAGGGATCCTTTCCCTGGTTCGTCGGGAAAGAGTTCCCGGCGTTCCCGTCGCATCTCAAGAGGAGGCCCTCTCAACAGGAACGGCGAGAGGAACTCCAGGGTCGTGCCACCATTCCAAGAGTCCCCCAGATGTCTCAGTCCATTCCAGAGGAACCTCTTTTCCCTTCACCGGCTCGTCTTTCACGCCGAGGATCGACTCCCACCAAGGTGGCACGTGGCACAGCCCTGTGGGAAAGCCTCGTGGGAAAGCCTCGAGGGACAGCCTCGAGGGAAAGACACAGATCCCTTGATCCACGTGACAGGAAGCGTGACACTACTGCTGCAGCTCGGGAGGAAAGCGCACGTGCATGGCCCCACTCGAGACCAGGCCTGACTCCCCTGCGGAGACTCAGAAGCACCCCAAGATCCATGGCAACACTGGAGAGGAATCCTCAGGTTCCGGCCCCGACTCCACACAAGGACTGAGGCCCCGGCATGGACGGGAGAGGAATCCCGAGAGGTCCCCTAGCAACTCGCATGGGGACTGGCCTTTCCTGAGGCCACCAGAGCGGGTCCCTGAGGTCCCCGTCGTAACTCGAGAAGACCTGCCGCAACTCGAGAAAATCCAGGAGGTTCTCCCCTCCAGGCGAGATGAGGACCATTTCCGCTGAGGTGTCTCGAGCCTGATCACACCTCACCTCTGGAACTTCGAAAGGGTCCTTCACACCCTTGGTGCAAATCAAGAAGTTGCCCGACCTAGCCGTCTCCACTCGAGAGGAATCACGAGGGTCCCGCCCACATCCAGAGGAGCCCCGTTTCCGACTCGTAGCTCGAGATGAGGGATCCTTTCCCTGCTTCGTCGGGAAAGATTTCCCGTCGTTCCCGTCGCATCTCAAGAGGAGGCCCTCTCAACAGGAACGGCGAGAGGAACTCCAGGGTCGTGCCACCATTCCAAGAGTCCCCCAGATGTCTCAGTCTATTCCAGAGGCACCTCTTTTCCCTTCTCCGGCTCGTCTTTCGCGCCGAGGATCGACTCACACCAAAGTGGCACGTGGCACAGCCCTGTGGGAAAGCCTCGTGGGAAAGCCTCGAGGGACAGCCTCGAGGGAAAGACACAGATCCCTTGATCCACGTGACAGGAAGCGTGACACTACTGCTGCAGCTCGGGAGGAAAGCGCACGTGCATGCCCCCACTCGAGACGAGGCCTGACTCCCCTGGGGAGACTCAGAAGCACCCCAAGATCCATGGAAACACTGGAGAGGAATCCTCAGGTTCCGGCCCCGACTCCACACAAGGACTGAGGCCCCGGCATGGACGGGAGAGGAATCCCGAGAGGTCCCCTAGCAACTCGCATGGGGACTGGCCTTTCCTGAGGCCACCAGAGCGGGTCCCTGAGGTCCCCGTCGTAACTCGAGAAGACCTGCCGCAACTCGAGAAAATCCAGGAGGTTCTCCCCTCCAGGCGAGATGAGGCCCATTTCCGCTGAGGCGTCTCGAGGCTGATCACACCTCACCTCTGGAACTTCGAAAGGGTCCTTCACACCCTTGGTGCAAATCAAGAAGTTCCCCGACCTAGCCGTCTCCACTCGAGAGGAATCACGAGGGTCCCGCCCACATCCAGAGGAGCCCCGTTTCCGCCTCGTAGCTCGAGATGAGGGATCCTTTCCCTGCTTCGTCGGGAAAGAGTTCCCGGCGTTCCCGTCGCATCTCAAGAGGAGGCCCTCTCAACAGGAACGGCGAGAGGAACTCCAGGGTCGTGCCACCATTCCAAGAGTCCCCCAGATGTCTCAGTCCATTCCAGAGGAACCTCTTTTCCCTTCACCGGCTCGTCTTTCGCGCCGAGGATCGACTCCCACCAAGGTGGCACGTGGCACAGCCCTGTGGGAAAGCCTCGTGGGAAAGCCTCGAGGGACAGCCTCGAGGGAAAGCCACAGATCCCTTGATCCACGTGACAGGAAGCGTGACACTACTGCTGCAGCTCGGGAGGAAAGCGCACGTGCATGCCCCCACTCGAGACGAGGCCTGACTCCCCTGGGGAGACTCAGAAGCACCCCAAGATCCATGGCAACACTGGAGAGGAATCCTCAGGTTCCGGCCCCGACTCCACACAAGGACTGAGGCCCCGGCATGGACGGGAGAGGAATCCCGAGAGATCCCCTAGCAACTCGCATGGGGACTGGCCTTTCCTGAGGCCGCCAGAGCGGGTCCCTGAGGTCCCCGTCGTAACTCGAGAAGACCTGCCGCAACTCGAGAAAATCCAGGAGGTTCTCCCCTCCAGGCGAGATGAGGCCCATTTCCGCTGAGGCGTCTCGAGGCTGATCACACCTCACCTCTGGAACTTCGAAAGGGTCCTTCACACCCTTGGTGCAAATCAAGAAGTTCCCCGACCTAGCCGTCTCCACTCGAGAGGAATCACGAGGGTCCCGCCCACATCCAGAGGAGCCCCGTTTCCGCCTCGTAGCTCGAGATGAGGGATCCTTTCCCTGCTTCGTCGGGAAAGAGTTCCCGGCGTTCCCGTCGCATGTGAAGAGGAGGCCCTCTCAACAGTAACGGCGAGAGGAACTCCAGGGTCGTGCCACCATTCCAAGAGTCCCCCAGATGTCTCAGTCCATTCCAGAGGAACCTCTTTTCCCTTCACCGGCTCGTCTTTCACGCCGAGGATCGACTCCCACCAAGGTGGCACGTGGCACAGCCCTGTGGGAAAGCCTCGTGGGAAAGCCTCGAGGGCAGCCTCGAGGGAAAGCCACAGATCCCTTGATCCACGTGACAGGAAGGGTGACACTACTGCTGCAGCTCGGGAGGAAAGCGCACGTGCATGCCCCCACTCGAGACGAGGCCTGACTCCCCTGGGGAGACTCAGAAGCACCCCAAGATCCATGGCAACACTGGAGAGGAATCCTCAGGTTCCGGCCCCGACTCCACACAAGGACTGAGGCCCCGGCATGGACGGGAGAGGAATCCCGAGAGGTCCCCTAGCAACTCGCATGGGGACTGGCCTTTCCTGAGGCCACCAGAGCGGGTCCCTGAGGTCCCCGTCGTAACTCGAGAAGACCTGCCGCAACTCGAGAAAATCCAGGAGGTTCTCCCCTCCAGGCGAGATGAGGCCCATTTCCGCTGAGGTGTCTCGAGCCTGATCACACCTCACCTCTGGAACTTCGAAAGGGTCATTCACACCCTTGGTGCAAATCAAGAAGTTGCCCGACCTAGCCGTCTCCACTCGAGAGGAATCACGAGGGTCCCGCCCACATCCAGAGGAGCCCCGTTTCCGCCTCGTAGCTCGAGATGAGGGATCCTTTCCCTGCTTCGTCGGGAAAGATTTCCCGTCGTTCCCGTCGCATCTCAAGAGGAGGCCCTCTCAACAGGAACGGCGAGAGGAACTCCAGGGTCGTGCCACCATTCCAAGAGTCCCCCAGATGTCTCAGTCTATTCCAGAGGAACCTCTTTTCCCTTCTCCGGCTCGTCTTTCGCGCCGAGGATCGACTCACACCAAAGTGGCACGTGGCACAGCCCTGTGGGAAAGCCTCGTGGGAAAGCCTCGAGGGACAGCCTCGAGGGAAAGCCACAGATCCCTTGATCCACGTGACAGGAAGCGTGACACTACTGCTGCAGCTCGGGAGGAAAGCGCACGTGCATGCCCCCACTCGAGACGAGGCCTGACTCCCCTGGGGAGACTCAGAAGCACCCCAAGATCCATGGCAACACTGGAGAGGAATCCTCAGGTTCCGGCCCCGACTCCACACAAGGACTGAGGCCCCGGCATGGACGGGAGAGGAATCCCGAGAGGTCCCCTAGCAACTCGCATGGGGACTGGCCTTTCCTGAGGCCACCAGAGCGGGTCCCTGAGGTCCCCGTCGTAACTCGAGAAGACCTGCCGCAACTCGAGAAAATCCAGGAGGTTCTCCCCTCCAGGCGAGATGAGGCCCATTTCCGCTGAGGCGTCTCGAGGCTGATCACACCTCACCTCTGGAACTTCGAAAGGGTCCTTCACACCCTTGGTGCAAATCAAGAAGTTCCCCGACCTAGCCGTCTCCACTCGAGAGGAATCACGAGGGTCCCGCCCACATCCAGAGGAGCCCCGTTTCCGCCTCGTAGCTCGAGATGAGGGATCCTTTCCCTGCTTCGTCGGGAAAGAGTTCCCGGCGTTCCCGTCGCATCTCAAGAGGAGGCCCTCTCAACAGGAACGGCGAGAGGAACTCCAGGGTCGTGCCACCATTCCAAGAGTCCCCCAGATGTCTCAGTCCATTCCAGAGGAACCTCTATTCCCTTCACCGGCTCGTCTTTCACACCGAGGATCGACTCCCACCAAGGTGGCACGTGGCACAGCCCTGTGGGAAAGCCTCGTGGGAAAGCCTCGAGGGACAGCCTCGAGGGAAAGCCACAGATCCCTTGATCCACGTGACAGGAAGCGTGACACTACTGCTGCAGCTCGGGAGGAAAGCGCACGTGCATGCCCCCACTCGAGACGAGGCCTGACTCCCCTGGGGAGACTCAGAAGCACCCCAAGATTCATGGCAACACTGGAGAGGAATCCTCAGGTTCCGGCCCCGACTCCACACAAGGACTGAGGCCCCGGCATGGACGGGAGAGGAATCCCGAGAGGTCCCCTAGCAACTCGCATGGGGACTGGCCTTTCCTGAGGCCGCCAGAGCGGGTCCCTGAGGTCCCCGTCGTAACTCGAGAAGACCTGCCGCAACTCGAGAAAATCCAGGAGGTTCTCCCCTCCAGGCGAGATGAGGCCCATTTCCGCTGAGGCGTCTCGAGGCTGATCACACCTCACCTCTGGAACTTCGAAAGGGTCCTTCACACCCTTGGTGCAAATCAAGAAGTTCCCCGACCTAGCCGTCTCCACTCGAGAGGAATCACGAGGGTCCCGCCCACATCCAGAGGAGCCCCGTTTCCGCCTCGTAGCTCGAGATGAGGGATCCTTTCCCTGCTTCGTCGGGAAAGAGTTCCCGGCGTTCCCGTCGCATCTCAAGAGGAGGCCCTCTCAACAGGAACGGCGAGAGGAACTCCAGGGTCGTGCCACCATTCCAAGAGTCCCCCAGATGTCTCAGTCCATTCCAGAGGAACCTCTTTTCCCTTCACCGGCTCGTCTTTCACGCCGAGGATCGACTCCCACCAAGGTGGCACGTGGCACAGCCCTGTGGGAAAGCCTCGTGGGAAAGCCTCGAGGGACAGCCTCGAGGGAAAGCCACAGATCCCTTGATCCACGTGACAGGAAGCGTGACACTACTGCTGCAGCTCGGGAGGAAAGCGCACGTGCATGGCCCCACTCGAGACGAGGCCTGACTCCCCTGGGGACACTCAGAAGCACCCCAAGATCCATGGCAACACTGGAGAGGAATCCTCAGGTTCCGGCCCCGACTCCACACAAGGACTGAGGCCCCGGCATGGACGGGAGAGGAATCCCGAGAGGTCCCCTAGCAACTCGCATGGGGACTGGCCTTTCCTGAGGCCACCAGAGCGGGTCCCTGAGGTCCCCGTCGTAACTCGAGAAGACCTGCCGCAACTCGAGAAAATCCAGGAGGTTCTCCCCTCCAGGCGAGATGAGGCCCATTTCCACTGAGGTGTCTCGAGGCTGATCACACCTCACCTCTGGAACTTCGAAAGGGTCCTTCACACCCTTGGTGCAAATCAAGAAGTTGCCCGACCTAGCCGTCTCCACTCGAGAGGAATCACGAGGGTCCCGCCCACATCCAGAGGAGCCCCGTTTCCGCCTCGTAGCTCGAGATGAGGGATCCTTTCCCTGCTTCGTCGGGAAAGATTTCCCGGCGTTCCCGTCGCATCTCAAGAGGAGGCCCTCTCAACAGGAACGGCGAGAGGAACTCCAGGGTCGTGCCACCATTCCAAGAGTCCCCCAGATGTCTCAGTCCATTCCAGAGGAACCTCTTTTCCCTTCACCGGCTCGTCTTTCGCGCCGAGGATCGACTCACACCAAGGTGGCACGTGGCACAGCCCTGTGGGAAAGCCTCGTGGGAAAGCCTCGAGGGACAGCCTCGAGGGAAAGACACAGATCCCTTGATCCACGTGACAGGAAGCGTGACACTACTGCTGCAGCTCGGGAGGAAAGCGCACGTGCATGGCCCCACTCGAGACGAGGCCTGACTCCCCTGGGGAGACTCAGAAGCACCCCCAGATCCATGGCAACACTGGAGAGGAATCCTCAGGTTCCGGCCCCGACTCCACACAAGGACTGAGCCCCCGGCATGGACGGGAGAGGAATCCCGAGAGGTCCCCTAGCAACTCGCATGGGGACTGGCCTTTCCTGAGGCCACCAGAGCGGGTCCCTGAGGTCCCCGTCGTAACTCGAGAAGACCTGCCGCAACTCGAGAAAATCCAGGAGGTTCTCCCCTCCATGCGAGATGAGGCCCATTTCCGCTGAGGCGTCTCGAGGCTGATCACACCTCACCTCTGGAACTTCGAAAGGGTCCTTCACACCCTTGGTGCAAATCAAGAAGTTCCCCGACCTTGCCGTCTCCACTCGAGAGGAATCACGAGGGTCCCGCCCACATCCAGAGGAGCCCCGTTTCCGCCTCGTAGCTCGAGATGAGGGATCCTTTCCCTGCTTCGTCGGGAAAGAGTTCCCGGCGTTCCCGTCGCATCTCAAGAGGAGGCCCTCTCAACAGGAACGGCGAGAGGAACTCCAGGGTCGTGCCACCATTCCAAGAGTCCCCCAGATGTCTCAGTCCATTCCAGAGGAACCTCTTTTCCCTTCACCGGCTCGTCTTTCACGCCGAGGATCGACTCCCACCAAGGTGGCACGTGGCACAGCCCTGTGGGAAAGCCTCGTGGGAAAGCCTCGAGGGACAGCCTCGAGGGAAAGCCACAGATCCCTTGATCCACGTGACAGGAAGCGTGACACTACTGCTGCAGCTCGGGAGGAAAGCGCACGTGCATGCCCCCACTCGAGACGAGGCCTGACTCCCCTGGGGAGACTCAGAAGCACCCCAAGATCCATGGCAACACTGGAGAGGAATCCTCAGGTTCCGGCCCCGACTCCACACAAGGACTGAGGCCCCGGCATGGACGGGAGAGGAATCCCGAGGGGTCCCCTAGCAACTCGCATGGGGACTGGCCTTTCCTGAGGCCACCAGAGCGGGTCCCTGAGGTCCCCGTCGTAACTCGAGAAGACCTGCCGCAACTCGAGAAAATCCAGGAGGTTCTCCCCTCCAGGCGAGATGAGGCCCATTTCCGCTGAGGCGTCTCGAGGCTGATCACACCTCACCTCTGGAACTTCGAAAGGGTCCTTCACACCCTTGGTGCAAATCAAGAAGTTCCCCGACCTAGCCGTCTCCACTCGAGAGGAATCACGAGGGTCCCGCCCACATCCAGAGGAGCCCCGTTTCCGCCTCGTAGCTCGAGATGAGGGATCCTTTCCCTGCTTCGTCGGGAAAGAGTTCCCGGCGTTCCCGTCGCATCTCAAGAGGAGGCCCTCTCAACAGGAATGGCGAGAGGAACTCCAGGGTCGTGCCACCATTCCAAGAGTCCCCCAGATGTCTCAGTCCATTCCAGAGGAACCTCTTTTCCCTTCACCGGATCGTCTTTCGCGCCGAGGATCGACTCCCACCAAGGTGGCACGTGGCACAGCCCTGTGGGAAAGCCTCGTGGGAAAGCCTCGAGGGACAGCCTCGAGGGAAAGCCACAGATCCCTTGATCCACGTGACAGGAAGCGTGACACTACTGCTGCAGCTCGGGAGGAAAGCGCACGTGCATGTCCCCACTCGAGACGAGGCCTGACTCCCCTGGGGAGACTCAGAAGCACCCCAAGATCCATGGCAACACTGGGAGGAATCCTCAGGTTCCAGCCCCGACTCCACACAAGGACTGAGGCCCCGGCATGGACGGGAGAGGAATCCCGAGAGGTCCACTAGCAACTCGCATGGGGACTGGCCTTTCCTGAGGCCGCCAGAGCGGGTCCCTGAGGTCCCCGTCGTAACTCGAGAAGACCTGCCGCAACTCGAGAAAATCCAGGAGGTTCTCCCCTCCAGGCGAGATGAGGCCCATTTCCGCTGAGGCGTCTCGAGGCTGATCACACCTCACCTCTGGAACTTCGAAAGGGTCCTTCACACCCTTGGTGCAAATCAAGAAGTTCCCCGACCTAGCCGTCTCCACTCGAGAGGAATCACGAGGGTCCCGCCCACATCCAGAGGAGCCCCGTTTCCGCCTCGTAGCTCGAGATGAGGGATCCTTTCCCTGGTTCGTCGGGAAAGAGTTCCCGGCGTTCCCGTCGCATCTCAAGAGGAGGCCCTCTCAACAGGAACGGCGAGAGGAACTCCAGGGTCGTGCCACCATTCCAAGAGTCCCCCAGATGTCTCAGTCCATTCCAGAGGAACCTCTTTTCCCTTCACCGGCTCGTCTTTCACGCCGAGGATCGACTCCCACCAAGGTGGCACGTGGCACAGCCCTGTGGGAAAGCCTCGTGGGAAAGCCTCGAGGGACAGCCTCGAGGGAAAGACACAGATCCCTTGATCCACGTGACAGGAAGCGTGACACTACTGCTGCAGCTCGGGAGGAAAGCGCACGTGCATGGCCCCACTCGAGACCAGGCCTGACTCCCCTGCGGAGACTCAGAAGCACCCCAAGATCCATGGCAACACTGGAGAGGAATCCTCAGGTTCCGGCCCCGACTCCACACAAGGACTGAGGCCCCGGCATGGACGGGAGAGGAATCCCGAGAGGTCCCCTAGCAACTCGCATGGGGACTGGCCTTTCCTGAGGCCACCAGAGCGGGTCCCTGAGGTCCCCGTCATAACTCGAGAAGACCTGCCGCAACTCGGGAAAATCCAGGAGGTTCTCCCCTCCAGGCGAGATGAGGCCCATTTCCGCTGAGGCGTCTCGAGGCTGATCACACCTCACCTCTGGAACTTCGAAAGGGTCCTTCACACCCTTGGTGCAAATCAAGAAGTTCCCCGACCTAGCCGTCTCCACTCGAGAGGAATCACGAGGGTCCCGCCCACATCCAGAGGAGCCCCGTTTCCGCCTCGTAGCTCGAGATGAGGGATCCTTTCCCTGCTTCGTCGGGAAAGAGTTCCCGGCGTTCCCGTCGCATCTCAAGAGGAGGCCCTCTCAACAGGAACGGCGAGAGGAACTCCAGGGTCGTGCCACCATTCCAAGAGTCCCCCAGATGTCTCAGTCCATTCCAGAGGAACCTCTTTTCCCTTCACCGGCTCGTCTTTCACGCCGAGGATCGACTCCCACCAAGGTGGCACGTGGCACAGCCCTGTGGGAAAGCCTCGTGGGAAAGCCTCGAGGGACAGCCTCGAGGGAAAGCCACAGATCCCTTGATCCACGTGACAGGAAGCGTGACACTACTGCTGCAGCTCGGGAGGAAAGCGCACGTGCATGCCCCCACTCGAGACGAGGCCTGACTCCCCTGGGGAGACTCAGAAGCACCCCAAGATCCATGGCAACACTGGAGAGGAATCCTCAGGTTCCGGCCCCGACTCCACACAAGGACTGAGGCCCCGGCATGGACGGGAGAGGAATCCCGAGAGGTCCCCTAGCAACTCGCATGGGGACTGGCCTTTCCTGAGGCCACCAGAGCGGGTCCCTGAGGTCCCCGTCGTAACTCGAGAAGACCTGCCGCAACTCGAGAAAATCCAGGAGGTTCTCCCCTCCAGGCGAGATGAGGCCCATTTCCGCTGAGGTGTCTCGAGGCTGATCACACCTCACCTCTGGAACTTCGAAAGGGTCCTTCACACCCTTGGTGCAAATCAAGAAGTTGCCCGACCTAGCCGTCTCCACTCGAGAGGAATCACGAGGGTCCCGCCCACATCCAGAGGAGCCCCGTTTCCGCCTCGTAGCTCGAGATGAGGGATCCTTTCCCTGCTTCGTCGGGAAAGATTTCCCGGCGTTCCCGTCGCATCTCAAGAGGAGGCCCTCTCAACAGGAACGGCGAGAGGAACTCCAGGGTCGTGCCACCATTCCAAGAGTCCCCCAGATGTCTCAGTCCATTCCAGAGGAACCTCTTTTCCCTTCACCGGCTCGTCTTTCGCGCCGAGGATCGACTCACACCAAGGTGGCACGTGGCACAGCCCTGTGGGAAAGCCTCGTGGGAAAGCCTCGAGGGACAGCCTCGAGGGAAAGACACAGATCCCTTGATCCACGTGACAGGAAGCGTGACACTACTGCTGCAGCTCGGGAGGAAAGCGCACGTGCATGGCCCCACTCGAGACGAGGCCTGACTCCCCTGGGGAGACTCAGAAGCACCCCAAGATCCATGGCAACACTGGAGAGGAATCCTCAGGTTCCGGCCCCGACTCCACACAAGGACTGAGGCCCCGGCATGGACGGGAGAGGAATCCCGAGAGGTCCCCTAGCAACTCGCATGGGGACTGGCCTTTCCTGAGGCCACCAGAGCGGGTCCCTGAGGTCCCCGTCGTAACTCGAGAAGACCTGCCGCAACTCGAGAAAATCCAGGAGGTTCTCCCCTCCAGGCGAGATGAGGCCCATTTCCGCTGAGGCGTCTCGAGGCTGATCACACCTCACCTCTGGAACTTCGAAAGGGTCCTTCACACCCTTGGTGCAAATCAAGAAGTTCCCCGACCTAGCCGTCTCCACTCGAGAGGAATCACGAGGGTCCCGCCCACATCCAGAGGAGCCCCGTTTCCGCCTCGTAGCTCGAGATGAGGGATCCTTTCCCTGCTTCGTCGGGAAAGAGTTCCCGGCGTTCCCGTCGCATCTCAAGAGGAGGCCCTCTCAACAGGAACGGCGAGAGGAACTCCAGGGTCGTGCCACCATTCCAAGAGTCCCCCAGATGTCTCAGTCCATTCCAGAGGAACCTCTTTTCCCTTCACCGGCTCGTCTTTCACGCCGAGGATCGACTCCCACCAAGGTGGCACGTGGCACAGCCCTGTGGGAAAGCCTCGTGGGAAAGCCTCGAGGGACAGCCTCGAGGGAAAGCCACAGATCCCTTGATCCACGTGACAGGAAGCGTGACACTACTGCTGCAGCTCGGGAGGAAAGCGCACGTGCATGCCCCCACTCGAGACGAGGCCTGACTCCCCTGGGGAGACTCAGAAGCACCCCAAGATCCATGGCAACACTGGAGAGGAATCCTCAGGTTCCGTCCCCGACTCCACACAAGGACTGAGGCCCCGGCATGGACGGGAGAGGAATCCCGAGAGGTCCCCTAGCAACTCGCATGGGGACTGGCCTTTCCTGAGGCCACCAGAGCGGGTCCCTGAGGTCCCCGTCGTAACTCGAGAAGACCTGCCGCAACTCGAGAAAATCCAGGAGGTTCTCCCCTCCATGCGAGATGAGGCCCATTTCCGCTGAGGCGTCTCGAGGCTGATCACACCTCACCTCTGGAACTTCGAAAGGGTCCTTCACACCCTTGGTGCAAATCAAGAAGTTCCCCGACCTAGCCGTCTCCACTCGAGAGGAATCACGAGGGTCCCGCCCACATCCAGAGGAGCCCCGTTTCCGCCTCGTAGCTCGAGATGAGGGATCCTTTCCCTGCTTCGTCGGGAAAGAGTTCCCGGCGTTCCCGTCGCATCTCAAGAGGAGGCCCTCTCAACAGGAATGGCGAGAGGAACTCCAGGGTCGTGCCACCATTCCAAGAGTCCCCCAGATGTCTCAGTCCATTCCAGAGGAACCTCTTTTCCCTTCACCGGATCGTCTTTCGAGCCGAGGATCGACTCCCACCAAGGTGGCACGTGGCACAGCCCTGTGGGAAAGCCTCGTGGGAAAGCCTCGAGGGACAGCCTCGAGGGAAAGCCACAGATCCCTTGATCCACGTGACAGGAAGCGTGACACTACTGCTGCAGCTCGGGAGGAAAGCGCACGTGCATGTCCCCACTCGAGACGAGGCCTGACTCCCCTGGGGAGACTCAGAAGCACCCCAAGATCCATGGCAACACTGGGAGGAATCCTCAGGTTCCGGCCCCGACTCCACACAAGGACTGAGGCCCCGGCATGGACGGGAGAGGAATCCCGAGAGGTCCACTAGCAACTCGCATGGGGACTGGCCTTTCCTGAGGCCGCCAGAGCGGGTCCCTGAGGTCCCCGTCGTAACTCGAGAAGACCTGCCGCAACTCGAGAAAATCCAGGAGGTTCTCCCCTCCAGGCGAGATGAGGCCCATTTCCGCTGAGGCGTCTCGAGGCTGATCACACCTCACCTCTGGAACTTCGAAAGGGTCCTTCACACCCTTGGTGCAAATCAAGAAGTTCCCCGACCTAGCCGTCTCCACTCGAGAGGAATCACGAGGGTCCCGCCCACATCCAGAGGAGCCCCGTTTCCGCCTCGTAGCTCGAGATGAGGGATCCTTTCCCTGCTTCGTCGGGAAAGAGTTCCCGGCGTTCCCGTCGCATCTCAAGAGGAGGCCCTCTCAACAGGAACGGCGAGAGGAACTCCAGGGTCGTGCCACCATTCCAAGAGTCCCCCAGATGTCTCAGTCCATTCCAGAGGAACCTCTTTTCCCTTCACCGGCTCGTCTTTCACGCCGAGGATCGACTCCCACCAAGGTGGCACGTGGCACAGCCCTGTGGGAAAGCCTCGTGGGAAAGCCTCGAGGGACAGCCTCGAGGGAAAGACACAGATCCCTTGATCCACGTGACAGGAAGCGTGACACTACTGCTGCAGCTCGGGAGGAAAGCGCACGTGCATGGCCCCACTCGAGACCAGGCCTGACTCCCCTGCGGAGACTCAGAAGCACCCCAAGATCCATGGCAACACTGGAGAGGAATCCTCAGGTTCCAGCCCCGACTCCACACAAGGACTGAGGCCCCGGCATGGACGGGAGAGGAATCCCGAGAGGTCCCCTAGCAACTCGCATGGGGACTGGCCTTTCCTGAGGCCACCAGAGCGGGTCCCTGAGGTCCCCGTCATAACTCGAGAAGACCTGCCGCAACTCGGGAAAATCCAGGAGGTTCTCCCCTCCAGGCGAGATGAGGCCCATTTCCGCTGAGGCGTCTCGAGGCTGATCACACCACACCTCTGGAACTTCGAAAGGGTCCTTCACACCCTTGGTGCAAATCAAGAAGTTCCCCGACCTAGCCGTCTCCACTCGAGAGGAATCACGAGGGTCCCGCCCACATCCAGAGGAGCCCCGTTTCCGCCTCGTAGCTCGAGATGAGGGATCCTTTCCCTGCTTCGTCGGGAAAGAGTTCCCGGCGTTCCCGTCGCATCTCAAGAGGAGGCCCTCTCAACAGGAACGGCGAGAGGAACTCCAGGGTCGTGCCACCATTCCAAGAGTCCCCCAGATGTCTCAGTCCATTCCAGAGGAACCTCTTTTCCCTTCACCGGCTCGTCTTTCGCGCCGAGGATCGACTCCCACCAAGGTGGCACGTGGCACAGCCCTGTGGGAAAGCCTCGTGGGAAAGCCTCGAGGGACAGCCTCGAGGGAAAGCCACAGATCCCTTGATCCACGTGACAGGAAGCGTGACACTACTGCTGCAGCTCGGGAGGAAAGCGCACGTGCATGCCCCCACTCGAGACGAGGCCTGACTCCCCTGGGGAGACTCAGAAGCACCCCAAGATTCATGGCAACACTGCAGAGGAATCCTCAGGTTCCGGCCCCGACTCCACACAAGGACTGAGGCCCCGGCATGGACGGGAGAGTAATCCCGAGAGGTCCCCTAGCAACTCGCATGGGGACTGGCCTTTCCTGAGGCCGCCAGAGCGGGTCCCTGAGGTCCCCGTCGTAACTCGAGAAGACCTGCCGCAACTCGAGAAAATCCAGGAGGTTCTCCCCTCCAGGCGAGATGAGGCCCATTTCCGCTGAGGCGTCTCGAGGCTGATCACACCTCACCTCTGGAACTTCGAAAGGGTCCTTCACACCCTTGGTGCAAATCAAGAAGTTCCCCGACCTAGCCGTCTCCACTCGAGAGGAATCACGAGGGTCCCGCCCACATCCAGAGGAGCCCCGTTTCCGCCTCGTAGCTCGAGATGAGGGATCCTTTCCCTGCTTCGTCGGGAAAGAGTTCCCGGCGTTCCCGTCGCATCTCAAGAGGAGGCCCTCTCAACAGGAACGGCGAGAGGAACTCCAGGGTCGTGCCACCATTCCAAGAGTCCCCCAGATGTCTCAGTCAATTCCAGAGGAACCTCTTTTCCCTTCACCGGCTCGTCTTTCACGCCGAGGATCGACTCCCAACAAGGTGGCACGTGGCACAGCCCTGTGGGAAAGCCTCGTGGGAAAGCCTCGAGGGACAGCCTCGAGGGAAAGACACAGATCCCTTGATCCACGTGACAGGAAGCGTGACACTACTGCTGCAGCTCGGGAGGAAAGCGCACGTGCATGGCCCCACTCGAGACCAGGCCTGACTCCCCTGCGGAGACTCAGAAGCACCCCAAGATCCATGGCAACACTGGAGAGGAATCCTCAGGTTCCGGCCCCGACTCCACACAAGGACTGAGGCCCCGGCATGGACGGGAGAGGAATCCCGAGAGGTCCCCTAGCAACTCGCATGGGGACTGGCCTTTCCTGAGGCCACCAGAGCGGGTCCCTGAGGTCCCCGTCATAACTCGAGAAGACCTGCCGCAACTCGGGAAAATCCAGGAGGTTCTCCCCTCCAGGCGAGATGAGGCCCATTTCCGCTGAGGCGTCTCGAGGCTGATCACACCTCACCTCTGGAACTTCGAAAGGGTCCTTCACACCCTTGGTGCAAATCAAGAAGTTCCCCGACCTAGCCGTCTCCACTCGAGAGGAATCACGAGGGTCCCGCCCACATCCAGAGGAGCCCCGTTTCCGCCTCGTAGCTCGAGATGAGGGATCCTTTCCCTGCTTCGTCGGGAAAGAGTTCCCGGCGTTCCCGTCGCATCTCAAGAGGAGGCCCTCTCAACAGGAACGGCGAGAGGAACTCCAGGGTCGTGCCACCATTCCAAGAGTCCCCCAGATGTCTCAGTCCATTCCAGAGGAACCTCTTTTCCCTTCACCGGCTCGTCTTTCGCGCCGAGGATCGACTCCCACCAAGGTGGCACGTGGCACAGCCCTGTGGGAAAGCCTCGTGGGAAAGCCTCGAGGGACAGCCTCGAGGGAAAGCCACAGATCCCTTGATCCACGTGACAGGAAGCGTGACACTACTGCTGCAGCTCGGGAGGAAAGCGCACGTGCATGCCCCCACTCGAGACGAGGCCTGACTCCCCTGGGGCGACTCAGAAGCACCCCAAGATTCATGGCAACACTGCAGAGGAATCCTCAGGTTCCGGCCCCGACTCCACACAAGGACTGAGGCCCCGTTATGGACGGGAGAGTAATCCCGAGAGGTCCCCTTGCAACTCGCATGGGGACTGGCCTTTCCTGAGGCCGCCAGAGCGGGTCCCTGAGGTCCCCGTCGTAACTCGAGAAGACCTGCCGCAACTCGAGAAAATCCAGGAGGTTCTCCCCTCCAGGCGAGATGAGGCCCATTTCCGCTGAGGCGTCTCGAGGCTGATCACACCTCACCTCTGGAACTTCGAAAGGGTCCTTCACACCCTTGGTGCAAATCAAGAAGTTGCCCGACCTAGCCGTCTCCACTCGAGAGGAATCACGAGGGTCCCGCCCACATCCAGAGGAGCCCCGTTTCCGCCTCGTAGCTCGAGATGAGGGATCCTTTCCCTGCTTCGTCGGGAAATAGTTCCCGGCGTTCCCGTCGCATGTGAAGAGGAGGCCCTCTCAACAGGAACGGCGAGAGGAACTCCAGGGTCGTGCCACCATTCCAAGAGTCCCCCAGATGTCTCAGTCCATTCCAGAGGAACCTCTTTTCCCTTCACCGGCTCGTCTTTTACGCCGAGGATCGACTCCCACCAAGGTGGCACGTGGCACAGCCCTGTGGGAAAGCCTCGTGGGAAAGCCTCGACGGACAGCCTCGAGGGAAAGCCACAGATCCCTTGATCCACGTGACAGGAAGCGTGACACTACTGCTGCAGCTCGGGAGGAAAGCGCACGTGCATGCCCCCACTCGAGACGAGGCCTGACTCCCCTGGGGAGACTCAGAAGCACCCCAAGATCCATGGCAACACTGGAGAGGAATCCTCAGGTTCCGGCCCCGACTCCACACAAGGACTGAGGCCCCGGCATGGACGGGAGAGGAATCCCGAGAGGTCCCCTAGCAACTCGCATGGGGACTGGCCTTTCCTGAGGCCACCAGAGCGGGTCCCTGAGGTCCCCGTCGTAACTCGAGAAGACCTGCCGCAACTGGAGAAAATCCAGGAGGTTCTCCCCTCCAGGCGAGATGAGGCCCATTTCCGCTGAGGCGTCTCGAGGCTGATCACACCTCACCTCTGGAACTTCGAAAGGGTCCTTCACACCCTTGGTGCAAATCAAGAAGTTCCCCGACCTAGCCGTCTCCACTCGAGAGGAATCACGAGGGTCCCGCCCACATCCAGAGGAGCCCCGTTTCCGCCTCGTAGCTCGAGATGAGGGATCCTTTCCCTGCTTCGTCGGGAAAGAGTTCCCGGCGTTCCCGTCGCATCTCAAGAGGAGGCCCTCTCAACAGGAACGGCGAGAGGAACTCCAGGGTCGTGCCACCATTCCAAGAGTCCCCCAGATGTCTCAGTCCATTCCAGAGGAACCTCTTTTCCCTTCACCGGCTCGTCTTTCACGCCGAGGATCGACTCCCACCAAGGTGGCACGTGGCACAGCCCTGTGGGAAAGCCTCGTGGGAAAGCCTCGAGGGACAGCCTCGAGGGAAAGCCACAGATCCCTTGATCCACGTGACAGGAAGCGTGACACTACTGCTGCAGCTCGGGAGGAAAGCGCACGTGCATGGCCCCACTCGAGACGAGGCCTGACTCCCCTGGGGAGACTCAGAAGCACCCCAAGATCCATGGCAACACTGGAGAGGAATCCTCAGGTTCCGGCCCCGACTCCACACAAGGACTGAGGCCCCGGCATGGACGGGAGAGGAATCCCGAGAGGTCCCCTAGCAACTCGCATGGGGACTGGCCTTTCCTGAGGCCACCAGAGCGGGTCCCTGAGGTCCCCGTCGTAACTCGAGAAGACCTGCCGCAACTCGAGAAAATCCAGGAGGTTCTCCCCTCCAGGCGAGATGAGGCCCATTTCCGCTGAGGCGTCTCGAGGCTGATCACACCTCACCTCTGGAACTTCGAAAGGGTCCTTCACACCCTTGGTGCAAATCAAGAAGTTCCCCGACCTAGCCGTCTCCACTCGAGAGGAATCACGAGGGTCCCGCCCACATCCAGAGGAGCCCCGTTTCCGCCTCGTAGCTCGAGATGAGGGATCCTTTCCCTGCTTCGTCGGGAAAGAGTTCCCGGCGTTCCCGTCGCATCTCAAGAGGAGGCCCTCTCAACAGGAACGGCGAGAGGAACTCCAGGGTCGTGCCACCATTCCAAGAGTCCCCCAGATGTCTCAGTCCATTCCAGAGGAACCTCTTTTCCCTTCACCGGATCGTCTTTCGCGCCGAGGATCGACTCCCACCAAGGTGGCACGTGGCACAGCCCTGTGGGAAAGCCTCGTGGGAAAGCCTCGAGGGACAGCCTCGAGGGAAAGCCACAGATCCCTTGATCCACGTGACAGGAAGAGTGACACTACTGCTGCAGCACGGGAGGAAAGCGCACGTGCATGGCCCCACTCGAGACGAGGCCTGACTCCCCTGGGGAGACTCAGAAGCACCCCAAGATCCAAGGCAACACTGGAGAGGAATCCTCAGGTTCCGGCCCCGACTCCACACAAGGACTGAGGCCCCGGCATGGACGGGAGAGGAATCCCGAGAGGTCCCCTAGCAACTCGCATGGGGACTGGCCTTTCCTGAGGCCACCAGAGCGGGTCCCTGAGGTCCCCGTCGTAACTCGAGAAGACCTGCCGCAACTCGAGAAAATCCAGGAGGTTCTCCCCTCCAGGCGAGATGAGGCCCATTTCCGCTGAGGTGTCTCGAGGCTGATCACACCTCACCTCTGGAACTTCGAAAGGGTCCTTCACACCCTTGGTGCAAATCAAGAAGTTGCCCGACCTAGCCGTCTCCACTCGAGAGGAATCACGAGGGTCCCGCCCACATCCAGAGGAGCCCCGTTTCCGCCTCGTAGCTCGAGATGAGGGATCCTTTCCGTGCTTCTTCGGGAAAGATTTCCCGGCGTTCCCGTCGCATCTCAAGAGGAGGCCCTCTCAACAGGAACGGCGAGAGGAACTCCAGGGTCGTGCCACCATTCCAAGAGTCCCCCAGATGTCTCAGTCCATTCCAGAGGAACCTCTTTTCCCTTCACCGGCTCGTCTTTCGCGCCGAGGATCGACTCCCACCAAGGTGGCACGTGGCACAGCCCTGTGGGAAAGCCTCGTGGGAAAGCCTCGAGGGACAGCCTCGAGGGAAAGCCACAGATCCCTTGATCCACGTGACAGGAAGCGTGACACTACTGCTGCAGCTCGGGAGGAAAGCGCACGTGCATGCCCCCACTCGAGACGAGGCCTGACTCCCCTGGGGCGACTCAGAAGCACCCCAAGATTCATGGCAACACTGCAGAGGAATCCTCAGGTTCCGGCCCCGACTCCACACAAGGACTGAGGCCCCGTTATGGACGGGAGAGTAATCCCGAGAGGTCCCCTTGCAACTCGCATGGGGACTGGCCTTTCCTGAGGCCGCCAGAGCGGGTCCCTGAGGTCCCCGTCGTAACTCGAGAAGACCTGCCGCAACTCGAGAAAATCCAGGAGGTTCTCCCCTCCAGGCGAGATGAGGCCCATTTCCGCTGAGGCGTCTCGAGGCTGATCACACCTCACCTCTGGAACTTCGAAAGGGTCCTTCACACCCTTGGTGCAAATCAAGAAGTTGCCCGACCTA
The DNA here is from genome assembly GCF_023091745.1 of Budorcas taxicolor. Lineage (NCBI taxonomy): Eukaryota > Metazoa > Chordata > Mammalia > Artiodactyla > Bovidae > Budorcas > Budorcas taxicolor. The sequence goes on from NW_026292339.1 coordinate 68,275, forward strand.
GCCGTCTCCACTCGAGAGGAATCACGAGGGTCCCGCCCACATCCAGAGGAGCCCCGTTTCCGCCTCGTAGCTCGAGATGAGGGATCCTTTCCCTGCTTCGTCGGGAAATAGTTCCCGGCGTTCCCGTCGCATGTGAAGAGGAGGCCCTCTCAACAGGAACGGCGAGAGGAACTCCAGGGTCGTGCCACCATTCCAAGAGTCCCCCAGATGTCTCAGTCCATTCCAGAGGAACCTCTTTTCCCTTCACCGGCTCGTCTTTTACGCCGAGGATCGACTCCCACCAAGGTGGCACGTGGCACAGCCCTGTGGGAAAGCCTCGTGGGAAAGCCTCGACGGACAGCCTCGAGGGAAAGCCACAGATCCCTTGATCCACGTGACAGGAAGCGTGACACTACTGCTGCAGCTCGGGAGGAAAGCGCACGTGCATGCCCCCACTCGAGACGAGGCCTGACTCCCCTGGGGAGACTCAGAAGCACCCCAAGATCCATGGCAACACTGGAGAGGAATCCTCAGGTTCCGGCCCCGACTCCACACAAGGACTGAGGCCCCGGCATGGACGGGAGAGGAATCCCGAGAGGTCCCCTAGCAACTCGCATGGGGACTGGCCTTTCCTGAGGCCACCAGAGCGGGTCCCTGAGGTCCCCGTCGTAACTCGAGAAGACCTGCCGCAACTGGAGAAAATCCAGGAGGTTCTCCCCTCCAGGCGAGATGAGGCCCATTTCCGCTGAGGCGTCTCGAGGCTGATCACACCTCACCTCTGGAACTTCGAAAGGGTCCTTCACACCCTTGGTGCAAATCAAGAAGTTCCCCGACCTAGCCGTCTCCACTCGAGAGGAATCACGAGGGTCCCGCCCACATCCAGAGGAGCCCCGTTTCCGCCTCGTAGCTCGAGATGAGGGATCCTTTCCCTGCTTCGTCGGGAAAGAGTTCCCGGCGTTCCCGTCGCATCTCAAGAGGAGGCCCTCTCAACAGGAACGGCGAGAGGAACTCCAGGGTCGTGCCACCATTCCAAGAGTCCCCCAGATGTCTCAGTCCATTCCAGAGGAACCTCTTTTCCCTTCACCGGCTCGTCTTTCACGCCGAGGATCGACTCCCACCAAGGTGGCACGTGGCACAGCCCTGTGGGAAAGCCTCGTGGGAAAGCCTCGAGGGACAGCCTCGAGGGAAAGCCACAGATCCCTTGATCCACGTGACAGGAAGCGTGACACTACTGCTGCAGCTCGGGAGGAAAGCGCACGTGCATGGCCCCACTCGAGACGAGGCCTGACTCCCCTGGGGAGACTCAGAAGCACCCCAAGATCCATGGCAACACTGGAGAGGAATCCTCAGGTTCCGGCCCCGACTCCACACAAGGACTGAGGCCCCGGCATGGACGGGAGAGGAATCCCGAGAGGTCCCCTAGCAACTCGCATGGGGACTGGCCTTTCCTGAGGCCACCAGAGCGGGTCCCTGAGGTCCCCGTCGTAACTCGAGAAGACCTGCCGCAACTCGAGAAAATCCAGGAGGTTCTCCCCTCCAGGCGAGATGAGGCCCATTTCCGCTGAGGCGTCTCGAGGCTGATCACACCTCACCTCTGGAACTTCGAAAGGGTCCTTCACACCCTTGGTGCAAATCAAGAAGTTCCCCGACCTAGCCGTCTCCACTCGAGAGGAATCACGAGGGTCCCGCCCACATCCAGAGGAGCCCCGTTTCCGCCTCGTAGCTCGAGATGAGGGATCCTTTCCCTGCTTCGTCGGGAAAGAGTTCCCGGCGTTCCCGTCGCATCTCAAGAGGAGGCCCTCTCAACAGGAACGGCGAGAGGAACTCCAGGGTCGTGCCACCATTCCAAGAGTCCCCCAGATGTCTCAGTCCATTCCAGAGGAACCTCTTTTCCCTTCACCGGATCGTCTTTCGCGCCGAGGATCGACTCCCACCAAGGTGGCACGTGGCACAGCCCTGTGGGAAAGCCTCGTGGGAAAGCCTCGAGGGACAGCCTCGAGGGAAAGCCACAGATCCCTTGATCCACGTGACAGGAAGAGTGACACTACTGCTGCAGCACGGGAGGAAAGCGCACGTGCATGGCCCCACTCGAGACGAGGCCTGACTCCCCTGGGGAGACTCAGAAGCACCCCAAGATCCAAGGCAACACTGGAGAGGAATCCTCAGGTTCCGGCCCCGACTCCACACAAGGACTGCTGAGGCCCCGGCATGGACGGGAGAGGAATCCCGAGAGGTCCCCTAGCAACTCGCATGGGGACTGGCCTTTCCTGAGGCCACCAGAGCGGGTCCCTGAGGTCCCCGTCGTAACTCGAGAAGACCTGCCGCAACTCGAGAAAATCCAGGAGGTTCTCCCCTCCAGGCGAGATGAGGCCCATTTCCGCTGAGGTGTCTCGAGGCTGATCACACCTCACCTCTGGAACTTCGAAAGGGTCCTTCACACCCTTGGTGCAAATCAAGAAGTTGCCCGACCTAGCCGTCTCCACTCGAGAGGAATCACGAGGGTCCCGCCCACATCCAGAGGAGCCCCGTTTCCGCCTCGTAGCTCGAGATGAGGGATCCTTTCCGTGCTTCTTCGGGAAAGATTTCCCGGCGTTCCCGTCGCATCTCAAGAGGAGGCCCTCTCAACAGGAACGGCGAGAGGAACTCCAGGGTCGTGCCACCATTCCAAGAGTCCCCCAGATGTCTCAGTCCATTCCAGAGGAACCTCTTTTCCCTTCACCGGCTCGTCTTTCGCGCCGAGGATCGACTCCCACCAAGGTGGCACGTGGCACAGCCCTGTGGGAAAGCCTCGTGGGAAAGCCTCGAGGGACAGCCTCGAGGGAAAGCCACAGATCCCTTGATCCACGTGACAGGAAGCGTGACACTACTGCTGCAGCTCGGGAGGAAAGCGCACGTGCATGGCCCCACTCGAGACGAGGCCTGACTCCCCTGGGGAGACTCAGAAGCACCCCAAGATCCATGGCAACACTGGAGAGGAATCCTCAGGTTCCGGCCCCGACTCCACACAAGGACTGAGGCCCCGGCATGGACGGGAGAGGAATCCCGAGAGGTCCCCTAGCAACTCGCATGGGGACTGGCCTTTCCTGAGGCCACCAGAGCGGGTCCCTGAGGTCCCCGTCGTAACTCGAGAAGACCTGCCGCAACTCGAGAAAATCCAGGAGGTTCTCCCCTCCAGGCGAGATGAGGCCCATTTCCGCTGAGGCGTCTCGAGGCTGATCACACCTCACCTCTGGAACTTCGAAAGGGTCCTTCACACCCTTGGTGCAAATCAAGAAGTTCCCCGACCTAGCCGTCTCCACTCGAGAGGGATCACGAGGGTCCCGCCCACATCCAGAGGAGCCCCGTTTCCGCCTCGTAGCTCGAGATGAGGGATCCTTTCCCTGCTTCGTCGGGAAAGAGTTCCCGGCGTTCCCGTCGCATCTCAAGAGGAGGCCCTCTCAACAGGAACGGGGAGAGGAACTCCAGGGTCGTGCCACCATTCCAAGAGTCCCCCAGATGTCTCAGTCCATTCCAGAGGAACCTCTTTTCCCTTCACCGGATCGTCTTTCACGCCGAGGATCGACTCCCACCAAGGTGGCACGTGGCACAGCCCTGTGGGAAAGCCTCGTGGGAAAGCCTCGAGGGACAGCCTCGAGGGAAAGCCACAGATCCCTTGATCCACGTGACAGGAAGCGTGACACTACTGCTGCAGCTCGGGAGGAAAGCGCACGTGCATGCCCCCACTCGAGACGAGGCCTGACTCCCCTGGGGAGACTCAGAAGCACCCCAAGATCCATGGCAACACTGGAGAGGAATCCTCAGGTTCCGGCCCCGACTCCACACAAGGACTGAGGCCCCGGCATGGACGGGAGAGGAATCCCGAGAGGTCCCCTAGCAACTCGCATGGGGACTGGCCTTTCCTGAGGCCACCAGAGCGGGTCCCTGAGGTCCCCGTCGTAACTCGAGAAGACCTGCCGCAACTCGAGAAAATCCAGGAGGTTCTCCCCTCCAGGCGAGATGAGGCCCATTTCCGCTGAGGCGTCTCGAGGCTGATCACACCTCACCTCTGGAACTTCGAAAGGGTCCTTCACACCCTTGGTGCAAATCAAGAAGTTCCCCGACCTAGCCGTCTCCACTCGAGAGGAATCACGAGGGTCCCGCCCACATCCAGAGGAGCCCCGTTTCCGCCTCGTAGCTCGAGATGAGGGATCCTTTCCCTGCTTCGTCGGGAAAGAGTTCCCGGCGTTCCCGTCGCATGTGAAGAGGAGGCCTTCTCAACAGGAACGGCGAGAGGAACTCCAGGGTCGTGCCACCATTCCAAGAGTCCCCCAGATGTCTCAGTCCATTCCAGAGGAACCTCTTTTCCCTTCACCGGCTCGTCTTTCACGCCGAGGATCGACTCCCACCAAGGTGGCACGTGGCACAGCCCTGTGGGAAAGCCTCGTGGGAAAGCCTCGAGCGACAGCCTAGAGGGAAAGCCACAGATCCCTTGATCCACGTGACAGGAAGCGTGACACTACTGCTGCAGCTCGGGAGGAAAGCGCACGTGCATGCCCCCACTCGAGACGAGGCCTGACTCCCCTGGGGAGACTCAGAAGCACCCCAAGATCCATGGCAACACTGGAGAGGAATCCTCAGGTTCCGGCCCCGACTCCACACAAGGACTGAGGCCCCGGCATGGACGGGAGAGGAATCCCGAGAGGTCCCCTAGCAACTCGCATGGGGACTGGCCTTTCCTGAGGCCACCAGAGCGGGTCCCTGAGGTCACCGTCGTAACTCGAGAAGACCTGCCGCAACTCGAGAAAATCCAGGAGGTTCTCCCCTCCAGGCGAGATGAGGCCCATTTCCGCTGAGGCGTCTCGAGGCTGATCACACCTCACCTCTGGAACTTCGAAAGGGTCCTTCACACCCTTGGTGCAAATCAAGAAGTTCCCCGACCTAGCCGTCTCCACTCGAGAGGAATCACGAGGGTCCCGCCCACATCCAGAGGAGCCCCGTTTCCGCCTCGTAGCTCGAGATGAGGGATCCTTTCCGTGCTTCGTCCGGAAAGATTTCCCGGCGTTCCCGTCGCATCTCAAGAGGAGGCCCTCTCAACAGGAACGGCGAGAGGAACTCCAGGGTCGTGCCACCATTCCAAGAGTCCCCCAGATGTCTCAGTCCATTCCAGAGGAACCTCTTTTCCCTTCACCGGCTCGTCTTTCACGCCGAGGATCGACTCACACCAAGGTGGCACGTGGCACAGCCCTGTGGGAAAGCCTCGTGGGAAAGCCTCGAAGGACAGCCTCGAGGGAAAGCCACAGATCCCTTGATCCACGTGACAGGAAGCGTGACACTACTGCTGCAGCTCGGGAGGAAAGCGCACGTGCATGCCCCCACTCGAGACGAGGCCTGACTCCCCTGGGGAGACTCAGAAGCACCCCAAGATCCATGGCAACACTGGAGAGGAATCCTCAGGTTCCGGCCCCGACTCCACACAAGGACTGAGGCCCCGGCATGGACGGGAGAGGAATCCCGAGAGGTCCCCTAGCAACTCGCATGGGGACTGGCCTTTCCTGAGGCCACCAGAGCGGGTCCCTGAGGTCCCCGTCGTAACTCGAGAAGACCTGCCGCAACTCGAGAAAATCCAGGAGGTTCTCCCCTCCAGGCGAGATGAGGCCCATTTCCGCTGAGGCGTCTCGAGGCTGATCACACCTCACCTCTGGAACTTCGAAAGGGTCCTTCACACCCTTGGTGCAAATCAAGAAGTTCCCCGACCTAGCCGTCTCCACTCGAGAGGAATCACGAGGGTTCCGCCCACATCCAGAGGAGCCCCGTTTCCGCCTCGTAGCTCGAGATGAGGGATCCTTTCCCTGCTTCGTCGGGAAAGAGTTCCCGGCGTTCCCGTCGCATCTCAAGAGGAGGCCCTCTCAACAGGAACGGCGAGAGGAACTCCAGGGTCGTGCCACCATTCCAAGAGTCCCCCAGATGTCTCAGTCCATTCCAGAGGAACCTCTTTTCCCTTCACCGGCTCGTCTTTCACGCCGAGGATCGACTCACACCAAGGTGGCACGTGGCACAGCCCTGTGGGAAAGCCTCGTGGGAAAGCCTCGAGGGACAGCCTCGAGGGAAAGCCACAGATCCCTTGATCCACGTGACAGGAAGCGTGACACTACTGCTGCAGCTCGGGAGGAAAGCGCACGTGCATGCCCCCACTCGAGACGAGGCCTGACTCCCCTGGGGAGACTCAGGAGCACCCCAAGATCCATGGCAACACTGGAGAGGAATCCTCAGGTTCCGGCCCCGACTCCACACAAGGACTGAGGCCCCGGCATGGACGGGAGAGGAATCCCGAGAGGTCCCCTAGCAACTCGCATGGGGACTGGCCTTTCCTGAGGCCACCAGAGCGGGTCCCTGTGGTCCCCGTCGTAACTCGAGAAGACCTGCCGCAACTCGAGAAAATCCAGGAGGTTCTCCCCTCCAGGCGAGATGAGGCCCATTTCCGCTGAGGTGTCTCGAGGCTGATCACACCTCACCTCTGGAACTTCGAAAGGGTCCTTCACACCCTTGGTGCAAATCAAGAAGTTGCCCGACCTAGCCGTCTCCACTCGAGAGGAATCACGAGGGTCCCGCCCACATCCAGAGTAGCCCCGTTTCCGCCTCGTAGCTCGAGATGAGGGATCCTTTCCCTGCTTCATCGGGAAAGAGTTCCCGGCGTTCCCGTCGCATCTCAAGAGGAGGCCCTCTCAACAGGAACGGCGAGAGGAACTCCAGGGTCGTGCCACCATTCCAAGAGTCCCCCAGATGTCTCAGTCCATTCCAGAGGAACCTCTTTTCCCTTCACCGGATCGTCTTTCGCTCCGAGGATCGACTCCCACCAAGGTGGCACGTGGCACAGCCCTGTGGGAAAGCCTCGTGGGAAAGCCTCGAGGGACAGCCTCGAGGGAAAGCCACAGATCCCTTGATCCACGTGACAGGAAGCGTGACACTACTGCTGCAGCTCGGGAGGAAAGCGCACGTGCATGCCCCCACTCGAGACGAGGCCTGACTCCCCTGGGGAGACTCAGAAGCACCCCAAGATCCATGGCAACACTGGAGAGGAATCCTCAGGTTCCGGCCCCGACTCCACACAAGGACTGAGGCCCCGGCATGGACGGGAGAGGAATCCCGAGAGGTCCCCTAGCAACTCGCATGGGGACTGGCCTTTCCTGAGGCCACCAGAGCGGGTCCCTGAGGTCCCCGTCGTAACTCGAGAAGACCTACCGCAACTCGAGAAAATCCAGGAGGTTCTCCCCTCCAGGCGAGATGAGGCCCATTTCCGCTGAGGCGTCTCGAGGCTGATCACACCTCACCTCTGGAACTTCGAAAGGGTCCTTCACACCCTTGGTGCAAATCAAGAAGTTGCCCGACCTAGCCGTCTCCACTCGAGAGGAATCACGAGGGTCCCGCCCACATCCAGAGGAGCCCCGTTTCCGCCTCGTAGCTCGAGATGAGGGATCCTTTCCCTGCTTCGTCGGGAAAGAGTTCCCGGCGTTCCCGTCGCATGTGAAGAGGAGGCCCTCTCAACAGGAACGGCGAGAGGAACTCCAGGGTCGTGCCACCATTCCAAGAGTCCCCCAGATGTCTCAGTCCATTCCAGAGGAACCTCTTTTCCCTTCACCGGCTCGTCTTTCACGCCGAGGATCGACTCCCACCAAGGTGGCACGTGGCACAGCCCTGTGGGAAAGCCTCGTGGGAAAGCCTCGAGGGACAGCCTCGAGGGAAAGCCACAGATCCCTTGATCCACGTGACAGGAAGCGTGACACTACTGCTGCAGCTCGGGAGGAAAGCGCACGTGCATGCCCCCACTCGAGACGAGGCCTGACTCCCCTGGGGAGACTCAGAAGCACCCCAAGATCCATGGCAACACTGGAGAGGAATCCTCAGGTTCCGGCCCCGACTCCACACAAGGACTGAGGCCCCGGCATGGACGGGAGAGGAATCCCGAGAGGTCCCCTAGCAACTCGCATGGGGACTGGCCTTTCCTGAGGCCACCAGAGCGGGTCCCTGAGGTCCCCATCGTAACTCGAGAAGACCTGCCGCAACTCGAGAAAATCCAGGAGGTTCTCCCCTCCAGGCGAGATGAGGCCCATTTCCGCTGAGGCGTCTCGAGGCTGATCACACCTCACCTCTGGAACTTCGAAAGGGTCCTTCACACCCTTGGTGCAAATCAAGAAGTTCCCCGACCTAGCCGTCTCCACTCGAGAGGAATCACGAGGGTCCCGCCCACATCCAGAGGAGCCCCGTTTCCGCCTCGTAGCTCGAGATGAGGGATCCTTTCCCTGCTTCGTCGGGAAAGAGTTCCCGGCGTTCCCGTCGCATGTGAAGAGGAGGCCTTCTCAACAGGAACGGCGAGAGGAACTCCAGGGTCGTGCCACCATTCCAAGAGTCCCCCAGATGTCTCAGTCCATTCCAATGGAACCTCTTTTCCCTTCACCGGCTCGTCTTTCACGCCGAGGATCGACTCCCACCAAGGTGGCACGTGGCACAGCCCTGTGGGAAAGCCTCGTGGGAAAGCCTCGAGCGACAGCCTAGAGGGAAAGCCACAGATCCCTTGATCCACGTGACAGGAAGCGTGACACTACTGCTGCAGCTCGGGAGGAAAGCGCACGTGCATGCCCCCACTCGAGACGAGGCCTGACTCCCCTGGGGAGACTCAGAAGCACCCCAAGATCCATGGCAACACTGGAGAGGAATCCTCAGGTTCCGGCCCCGACTCCACACAAGGACTGAGGCCCCGGCATGGACGGGAGAGGAATCCCGAGAGGTCCCCTAGCAACTCGCATGGGGACTGGCCTTTCCTGAGGCCACCAGAGCGGGTCCCTGAGGTCCCCGTCGTAACTCGAGAAGACCTGCCGCAACTCGAGAAAATCCAGGAGGTTCTCCCCTCCAGGCGAGATGAGGCCCATTTCCGCTGAGGCGTCTCGAGGCTGATCACACCTCACCTCTGGAACTTCGAAAGGGTCCTTCACACCCTTGGTGCAAATCAAGAAGTTCCCCGACCTAGCCGTCTCCACTCGAGAGGAATCACGAGGGTCCCGCCCACATCCAGAGGAGCCCCGTTTCCGCCTCGTAGCTCGAGATGAGGGATCCTTTCCGTGCTTCGTCGGGAAAGATTTCCCGGCGTTCCCGTCGCATCTCAAGAGGAGGCCCTCTCAACAGGAACGGCGAGAGGAACTCCAGGGTCGTGCCACCATTCCAAGAGTCCCCCAGATGTCTCAGTCCATTCCAGACGAACCTCTTTTCCCTTCACTGGCTCGTCTTTCACGCCGAGGATCGACTCACACCAAGGTGGCACGTGGCACAGCCCTGTGGGAAAGCCTCGTGGGAAAGCCTCGAAGGACAGCCTCGAGGGAAAGCCACAGATCCCTTGATCCACGTGACAGGAAGCGTGACACTACTGCTGCAGCTCGGGAGGAAAGCGCACGTGCATGCCCCCACTCGAGACGAGGCCTGACTCCCCTGGGGAGACTCAGAAGCACCCCAAGATCCATGGCAACACTGGAGAGGAATCCTCAGGTTCCGGCCCCGACTCCACACAAGGACTGAGGCCCCGGCATGGACGGGAGAGGAATCCCGAGAGGTCCCCTAGCAACTCGCATGGGGACTGGCCTTTCCTGAGGCCACCAGAGCGGGTCCCTGAGGTCCCCGTCGTAACTCGAGAAGACCTGCCGCAACTCGAGAAAATCCAGGAGGTTCTCCCCTCCAGGCGAGATGAGGCCCATTTCCGCTGAGGTGTCTCGAGGCTGATCACACCTCACCTCTGGAACTTCGAAAGGGTCCTTCACACCCTTGGTGCAAATCAAGAAGTTCCCCGACCTAGCCGTCTCCACTCGAGAGGAATCACGAGGGTTCCGCCCACATCCAGAGGAGCCCCGTTTCCGCCTCGTAGCTCGAGATGAGGGATCCTTTCCCTGCTTCGTCGGGAAAGAGTTCCCGGCGTTCCCGTCGCATCTCAAGAGGAGGCCCTCTCAACAGGAACGGCGAGAGGAACTCCAGGGTCGTGCCACCATTCCAAGAGTCCCCCAGATGTCTCAGTCCATTCCAGAGGAACCTCTTTTCCCTTCACCGGCTCGTCTTTCACGCCGAGGATCGACTCACACCAAGGTGGCACGTGGCACATCCCTGTGGGAAAGCCTCGTGGGAAAGCCTCGAGGGACAGCCTCGAGGGAAAGCCACAGATCCCTTGATCCACGTGACAGGAAGCGTGACACTACTGCTGCAGCTCGGGAGGAAAGCGCACGTGCATGCCCCCACTCGAGACGAGGCCTGACTCCCCTGGGGAGACTCAGGAGCACCCCAAGATCCATGGCAACACTGGAGAGGAATCCTCAGGTTCCGGCCCCGACTCCACACAAGGACTGAGGCCCCGGCATGGACGGGAGAGGAATCCCGAGAGGTCCCCTAGCAACTCGCATGGGGACTGGCCTTTCCTGAGGCCACCAGAGCGGGTCCCTGTGGTCCCCGTCGTAACTCGAGAAGACCTGCCGCAACTCGAGAAAATCCAGGAGGTTCTCCCCTCCAGGCGAGATGAGGCCCATTTCCGCTGAGGTGTCTCGAGGCTGATCACACCTCACCTCTGGAACTTCGAAAGGGTCCTTCACACCCTTGGTGCAAATCAAGAAGTTGCCCGACCTAGCCGTCTCCACTCGAGAGGAATCACGAGGGTCCCGCCCACATCCAGAGTAGCCCCGTTTCCGCCTCGTAGCTCGAGATGAGGGATCCTTTCCCTGCTTCATCGGGAAAGAGTTCCCGGCGTTCCCGTCGCATCTCAAGAGGAGGCCCTCTCAACAGGAACGGCGAGAGGAACTCCAGGGTCGTGCCACCATTCCAAGAGTCCCCCAGATGTCTCAGTCCATTCCAGAGGAACCTCTTTTCCCTTCACCGGATCGTCTTTCGCTCCGAGGATCGACTCCCACCAAGGTGGCACGTGGCACAGCCCTGTGGGAAAGCCTCGTGGGAAAGCCTCGAGGGACAGCCTCGAGGGAAAGCCACAGATCCCTTGATCCACGTGACAGGAAGCGTGACACTACTGCTGCAGCTCGGGAGGAAAGCGCACGTGCATGCCCCCACTCGAGACGAGGCCTGACTCCCCTGGGGAGACTCAGAAGCACCCCAAGATCCATGGCAACACTGGAGAGGAATCCTCAGGTTCCGGCCCCGACTCCACACAAGGACTGAGGCCCCGGCATGGACGGGAGAGGAATCCCGAGAGGTCCCCTAGCAACTCGCATGGGGACTGGCCTTTCCTGAGGCCACCAGAGCGGGTCCCTGAGGTCCCCGTCGTAACTCGAGAAGACCTGCCGCAACTCGAGAAAATCCAGGAGGTTCTCCCCTCCAGGCGAGATGAGGCCCATTTCCGCTGAGGCGTCTCGAGGCTGATCACACCTCACCTCTGGAACTTCGAAAGGGTCCTTCACACCCTTGGTGCAAATCAAGAAGTTGCCCGACCTAGCCGTCTCCACTCGAGAGGAATCACGAGGGTCCCGCCCACATCCAGAGGAGCCCCGTTTCCGCCTCGTAGCTCGAGATGAGGGATCCTTTCCCTGCTTCGTCGGGAAAGAGTTCCCGGCGTTCCCGTCGCATGTGAAGAGGAGGCCCTCTCAACAGGAACGGCGAGAGGAACCCCAGGGTCGTGCCACCATTCCAAGAGTCCCCCAGATGTCTCAGTCCATTCCAGAGGAACCTCTTTTCCCTTCACCGGCTCGTCTTTCACGCCGAGGATCGACTCCCACCAAGGTGGCACGTGGCACAGCCCTGTGGGAAAGCCTCGTGGGAAAGCCTCGAGGGACAGCCTCGAGGGAAAGCCACAGATCCCTTGATCCACGTGACAGGAAGCGTGACACTACTGCTGCAGCTCGGGAGGAAAGCGCACGTGCATGCCCCCACTCGAGACGAGGCCTGACTCCCCTGGGGAGACTCAGAAGCACCCCAAGATCCATGGCAACACTGGAGAGGAATCCTCAGGTTCCGGCCACGACTCCACACAAGGACTGAGGCCCCGGCATGGACGGGAGAGGAATCCCGAGAGGTCCCCTAGCAACTCGCATGGGGACTGGCCTTTCCTGAGGCCACCAGAGCGGGTCCCTGAGGTCCCCGTCGTAACTCGAGAAGACCTGCCGCAACTGGAGAAAATCCAGGAGGTTCTCCCCTCCAGGCGAGATGAGGCCCATTTCCGCTGAGGCGTCTCGAGGCTGATCACACCTCACCTCTGGAACTTCGAAAGGGTCCTTCACACCCTTGGTGCAAATCAAGAAGTTCCCCGACCTAGCCGTCTCCACTCGAGAGGAATCACGAGGGTCCCGCCCACATCCAGAGGAGCCCCGTTTCCGCCTCGTAGCTCGAGATGAGGGATCCTTTCCCTGCTTCGTCGGGAAAGAGTTCCCGGCGTTCCCGTCGCATGTGAAGAGGAGGCCCTCTCAACAGGAACGGCGAGAGGAACTCCAGGGTCGTGCCACCATTCCAAGAGTCCCCCAGATGTCTCAGTCCATTCCAGAGGAACCTCTTTTCCCTTCACCGGCTCGTCTTTCACGCCGAGGATCGACTCCCACCAAGGTGGCACGTGGCACAGCCCTGTGGGAAAGCCTCGTGGGAAAGCCTCGAGGGACAGCCTCGAGGGAAAGCCACAGATCCCTTGATCCACGTGACAGGAAGCGTGACACTACTGCTGCAGCTCGGGAGGAAAGCGCACGTGCATGCCCCCACTCGAGACGAGGCCTGACTCCCCTGGGGAGACTCAGAAGCACCCCAAGATCCATGGCAACACTGGAGAGGAATCCTCAGGTTCCGGCCCCGACTCCACACAAGGACTGAGGCCCCGGCATGGACGGGAGAGGAATCCCGAGAGGTCCCCTAGCAACTCGCATGGGGACTGGCCTTTCCTGAGGCCACCAGAGCGGGTCCCTGAGGTCCCCGTCGTAACTCGAGAAGACCTGCCGCAACTCGAGAAAATCCAGGAGGTTCTCCCCTCCAGGCGAGATGAGGCCCATTTCCGCTGAGGCGTCTCGAGGCTGATCACACCTCACCTCTGGAACTTCGAAAGGGTCCTTCACACCCTTGGTGCAAATCAAGAAGTTGCCCGACCTAGCCGTCTCCACTCGAGAGGAATCACGAGGGTCCCGCCCACATCAAGAGGAGCCCCGTTTCCGCCTCGTAGCTCGAGATGAGGAATCCTTTCCGTGCTTCGTCCGGAAAGATTTCCCGGCGTTCCCGTCGCATCTCAAGAGGAGGCCCTCTCAACAGGAACGGCGAGAGGAACTCCAGGGTCGTGCCACCATTCCAAGAGTCCCCCAGATGTCTCAGTCCAATCCAGAGGAACCTCTTTTCCCTTCAACGGCTCGTCTTTCACGCCGAGGATCGACTCCCACCAAGGTGGCACGTGGCACAGCCCTGTGGGAAAGCCTCGTGGGAAAGCCTCGAGGGACAGCCTCGAGGGAAAGCCACAGATCCCTTGATCCACGTGACAGGAAGCGTGACACTACTGCTGCAGCTCGGGAGGAAAGCGCACGTGCATGCCCCCACTCGAGACGAGGCCTGACTCCCCTGGGGAGACTCAGAAGCACCCCAAGATCCATGGCAACACTGGAGAGGAATCCTCAGGTTCCGGCCCCGACTCCACACAAGGACTGAGGCCCCGGCATGGACGGGAGAGGAATCCCGAGAGGTCCCCTAGCAACTCGCATGGGGACTGGCCTTTCCTGAGGCCACCAGAGCGGGTCCCTGAGGTCCCCGTCGTAACTCGAGAAGACCTGCCGCAACTCGAGAAAATCCAGGAGGTTCTCCCCTCCAGGCGAGATGAGGCCCATTTCCGCTGAGGCGTCTCGAGGCTGATCACACCTCACCTCTGGAACTTCGAAAGGGTCCTTCACACCCTTGGTGCAAATCAAGAAGTTGCCCGACCTAGCCGTCTCCACTCGAGAGGAATCACGAGGGTCCCGCCCACATCAAGAGGAGCCCCGTTTCCGCCTCGTAGCTCGAGATGAGGAATCCTTTCCGTGCTTCGTCCGGAAAGATTTCCCGGCGTTCCCGTCGCATCTCAAGAGGAGGCCCTCTCAACAGGAACGGCGAGATGAACTCCAGGGTCGTGCCACCATTCCAAGAGTCCCCCAGATGTCTCAGTCCATTCCAGAGGAACCTCTTTTCCCTTCACCGGCTCGTCTTTCACGCCGAGGATCGACTCCCACCAAGGTGGCACGTGGCGCAGCCCTGTGGGAAAGCCTCGTGGGAAAGCCTCGAAGGACAGCCTCGAGGGAAAGCCACAGATCCCTTGATCCACGTGACAGGAAGCGTGACACTACTGCTGCAGCTCGGGAGGAAAGCGCACGTGCATGCCCCCACTCGAGACGAGGCCTGACTCCCCTGGGGAGACTCAGAAGCACCCCAAGATCCATGGCAACACTGGAGAGGAATCCTCAGGTTCCGGCCACGACTCCACACAAGGACTGAGGCCCCGGCATGGACGGGAGAGGAATCCCAAGAGGTCCCCTAGCAACTCGCATGGGGACTGGCCTTTCCTGAGGCCACCAGAGCGGGTCCCTGAGGTCCCCGTCGTAACTCGAGAAGACCTGCCGCAACTGGAGAAAATCCAGGAGGTTCTCCCCTCCAGGCGAGATGAGGCCCATTTCCGCTGAGGCGTCTCGAGGCTGATCACACCTCACCTCTGGAACTTCGAAAGGGTCCTTCACACCCTTGGTGCAAATCAAGAAGTTCCCCGACCTAGCCGTCTCCACTCGAGAGGAATCACGAGGGTCCCGCCCACATCCAGAGGAGCCCCGTTTCCGCCTCGTAGCTCGAGATGAGGGATCCTTTCCCTGCTTCGTCGGGAAAGAGTTCCCGGCGTTCCCGTCGCATGTGAAGAGGAGGCCCTCTCAACAGGAACGGCGAGAGGAACTCCAGGGTCGTGCCACCATTCCAAGAGTCCCCCAGATGTCTCAGTCCATTCCAGAGGAACCTCTTTTCCCTTCACCGGCTCGTCTTTCACGCCGAGGATCGACTCCCACCAAGGTGGCACGTGGCACAGCCCTGTGGGAAAGCCTCGTGGGAAAGCCTCGAGGGACAGCCTCGAGGGAAAGCCACAGATCCCTTGATCCACGTGACAGGAAGCGTGACACTACTGCTGCAGCTCGGGAGGAAAGCGCACGTGCATGCCCCCACTCGAGACGAGGCCTGACTCCCCTGGGGAGACTCAGAAGCACCCCAAGATCCATGGCAACACTGGAGAGGAATCCTCAGGTTCCGGCCCCGACTCCACACAAGGACTGAGGCCCCGGCATGGACGGGAGAGGAATCCCGAGAGGTCCCCTAGCAACTCGCATGGGGACTGGCCTTTCCTGAGGCCACCAGAGCGGGTCCCTGAGGTCCCCGTCGTAACTCGAGAAGACCTGCCGCAACTCGAGAAAATCCAGGAGGTTCTCCCCTCCAGGCGAGATGAGGCCCATTTCCGCTGAGGCGTCTCGAGGCTGATCACACCTCACCTCTGGAACTTCGAAAGGGTCCTTCACACCCTTGGTGCAAATCAAGAAGTTGCCCGACCTAGCCGTCTCCACTCGAGAGGAATCACGAGGGTCCCGCCCACATCCAGAGGAGCCCCGTTTCCGCCTCGTAGCTCGAGATGAGGAATCCTTTCCGTGCTTCGTCCGGAAAGATTTCCCGGCGTTCCCGTCGCATCTCAAGAGGAGGCCCTCTCAACAGGAACGGCGAGAGGAACTCCAGGGTCGTGCCACCATTCCAAGAGTCCCCCAGATGTCTCAGTCCAATCCAGAGGAACCTCTTTTCCCTTCAACGGCTCGTCTTTCACGCCGAGGATCGACTCCCACCAAGGTGGCACGTGGCACAGCCCTGTGGGAAAGCCTCGTGGGAAAGCCTCGAAGGACAGCCTCGAGGGAAAGCCACAGATCCCTTGATCCACGTGACAGGAAGCGTGACACTACTGCTGCAGCTCGGGAGGAAAGCGCACGTGCATGCCCCCACTCGAGACGAGGCCTGACTCCCCTGGGGAGACTCAGAAGCACCCCAAGATCCATGGCAACACTGGAGAGGAATCCTCAGGTTCCGGCCCCGACTCCACACAAGGACTGAGGCCCCGGCATGGACGGGAGAGGAATCCCGAGAGGTCCCCTAGCAACTCGCATGGGGACTGGCCTTTCCTGAGGCCACCAGAGCGGGTCCCTGAGGTCCCCGTCGTAACTCGAGAAGACCTGCCGCAACTCGAGAAAATCCAGGAGGTTCTCCCCTCCAGGCGAGATGAGGCCCATTTCCGCTGAGGCGTCTCGAGGCTGATCACACCTCACCTCTGGAACTTCGAAAGGGTCCTTCACACCCTTGGTGCAAATCAAGAAGTTCCCCGACCTAGCCGTCTCCACTCGAGAGGAATCACGAGGGTCCCGCCCACATCCAGAGGAGCCCCGTTTCCGCCTCGTAGCTCGAGATGAGGGATCCTTTCCCTGCTTCGTCGGGAAAGAGTTCCCGGCATTCCCGTCGCATCTCAAGAGGAGGCCCTCTCAACAGGAACGGCGAGAGGAACTCCAGGGTCGTGCCACCATTCCAAGAGTCCCCCAGATGTCTCAGTCCATTCCAGAGGAACCTCTTTTCCCTTCACCGGCTCGTCTTTCACGCCGAGGATCGACTCCCACCAAGGTGGCACGTGGCACAGCCCTGTGGGAAAGCCTCGTGGGAAAGCCTCGAGGGACAGCCTCGAGGGAAAGCCACAGATCCCTTGATCCACGTGACAGGAAGCGTGACACTACTGCTGCAGCTCGGGAGGAAAGCGCACGTGCATGCCCCCACTCGAGACGAGGCCTGGCTCCCCTGGGGAGACTCAGAAGCACCCCAAGATCCATGGCAACACTGGAGAGGAATCCTCAGGTTCCGGCCCCGACTCCACACAAGGACTGAGGCCCCGGCATGGACGGGAGAGGAATCCCGAGAGGTCCCCTAGCAACTCGCATGGGGACTGGCCTTTCCTGAGGCCACCAGAGCGGGTCCCTGAGGTCCCCGTCGTAACTCGAGAAGACCTGCCGCAACTCGAGAAAATCCAGGAGGTTCTCCCCTCCAGGCGAGATGAGGCCCATTTCCGCTGAGGCGTCTCGAGGCTGATCACACCTCACCTCTGGAACTTCGAAAGGGTCCTTCACACCCTTGGTGCAAATCAAGAAGTTCCCCGACCTAGCCGTCTCCACTCGAGAGGAATCACGAGGGTCCCGCCCACATCCAGAGGAGCCCCGTTTCCGCCTCGTAGCTCGAGATGAGGGATCCTTTCCGTGCTTCGTCGGGAAAGATTTCCCGGCGTTCCCGTCGCATCTCAAGAGGAGGCCCTCTCAACAGGAACGGCGAGAGGAACTCCAGGGTCGTGCCACCATTCCAAGAGTCCCCCAGATGTCTCAGTCCATTCCAGAGGAACCTCTTTTCCCTTCACCGGCTCGTCTTTCACGCCGAGGATCGACTCCCACCAAGGTGGCACGTGGCACAGCCCTGTGGGAAAGCCTCGTGGGAAAGCCTCGACGGACAGCCTCGAGGGAAAGCCACAGATCCCTTGATCCACGTGACAGGAAGCGTGACACTACTGCTGCAGCTCGGGAGGAAAGCGCACGTGCATGCCCCCACTCGAGACGAGGCCTGACTCCCCTGGGGAGACTCAGAAGCACCCCAAGATCCATGGCAACACTGGAGAGGAATCCTCAGGTTCCGGCCCCGACTCCACACAAGGACTGAGGCCCCGGCATGGACGGGAGAGGAATCCCGAGAGGTCCCCTAGCAACTCGCATGGGGACTGGCCTTTCCTGAGGCCACCAGAGCGGGTCCCTGAGGTCCCCGTCGTAACTCGAGAAGACCTGCCGCAACTCGAGAAAATCCAGGAGGTTCTCCCCTCCAGGCGAGATGAGGCCCATTTCCGCTGAGGTGTCTCGAGGCTGATCACACCTCACCTCTGGAACTTCGAAAGGGTCCTTCACACCCTTGGTGCAAATCAAGAAGTTGCCCGACCTAGCCGTCTCCACTCGAGAGGAATCACGAGGGTCCCGCCCACATCCAGAGGAGCCCCGTTTCCGCCTCGTAGCTCGAGATGAGGGATCCTTTCCCTGCTTCTTCGGGAAAGATTTCCCGGCGTTCCCGTCGCATCTCAAGAGGAGGCCCTCTCAACAGGAACGGCGAGAGGAACTCCAGGGTCGTGCCACCATTCCAAGAGTCCCCCAGATGTCTCAGTCCATTCCAGAGGAACCTCTTTTCCCTTCACCGGCTCGTCTTTCGCGCCGAGGATCGACTCACACCAAGGTGGCACGTGGCACAGCCCTGTGGGAAAGCCTCGTGGGAAAGCCTCGAGGGACAGCCTCGAGGGAAAGACACAGATCCCTTGATCAACGTGACAGGAAGCGTGACACTACTCCTGCAGCTCGGGAGGAAAGCGCACGTGCATGGCCCCACTCGAGACGAGGCCTGACTCCCCTGGGGAGACTCAGAAGCACCCCAAGATCCATGGCAACACTGGAGAGGAATCCTCAGGTTCCGGCCCCGACTCCACACAAGGACTGAGGCCCCGGCATGGACGGGAGAGGAATCCCGAGAGGTCCCCTAGCAACTCGCATGGGGACTGGCCTTTCCTGAGGCCACCAGAGCGGGTCCCTGAGGTCCCCGTCGTAACTCGAGAAGACCTGCCGCAACTCGAGAAAATCCAGGAGGTTCTCCCCTCCAGGCGAGATGAGGCCCATTTCCGCTGAGGCGTCTCGAGGCTGATCACACCTCACCTCTGGAACTTCGAAAGGGTCCTTCACACCCTTGGTGCAAATCAAGAAGTTCCCCGACCTAGCCGTCTCCACTCGAGAGGAATCACGAGGGTCCCGCCCACATCCAGAGGAGCCCCGTTTCCGCCTCGTAGCTCGAGATGAGGGATCCTTTCCCTGCTTCGTCGGGAAAGAGTTCCCGGCGTTCCCGTCGCATGTGAAGAGGAGGCCCTCTCAACAGGAACGGCGAGAGGAACTCCAGGGTCGTGCCACCATTCCAAGAGTCCCCCAGATGTCTCAGTCCATTCCAGAGGAACCTCTTTTCCCTTCACCGGCTCGTCTTTCACGCCGAGGATCGACTCCCACCAAGGTGGCACGTGGCACAGCCCTGTGGGAAAGCCTCGTGGGAAAGCCTCGAGGGACAGCCTCGAGGGAAAGCCACAGATCCCTTGATCCACGTGACAGGAAGCGTGACACTACTGCTGCAGCTCGGGAGGAAAGCGCACGTGCATGGCCCCACTCGAGACGAGGCCTGACTCCCCTGGGGAGACTCAGAAGCACCCCAAGATCCATGGCAACACTGGAGAGGAATCCTCAGGTTCCGGCCCCGACTCCACACAAGGACTGAGGCCCCGGCATGGACGGGAGAGGAATCCCGAGAGGTCCCCTAGCAACTCGCATGGGGACTGGCCTTTCCTGAGGCCACCAGAGCGGGTCCCTGAGGTCCCCGTCGTAACTCGAGAAGACCTGCCGCAACTCGAGAAAATCCAGGAGGTTCTCCCCTCCAGGCGAGATGAGGCCCATTTCCGCTGAGGCGTCTCGAGGCTGATCACACCTCACCTCTGGAACTTCGAAAGGGTCCTTCACACCCTTGGTGCAAATCAAGAAGTTCCCCGACCTAGCCGTCTCCACTCGAGAGGAATCACGAGGGTCCCGCCCACATCCAGAGGAGCCCCGTTTCCGCCTCGTAGCTCCAGATGAGGGATCCTTTCCCTGCTTCGTCGGGAAAGAGTTCCCGGCATTCCCGTCGCATCTCAAGAGGAGGCCCTCTCAACAGGAACGGCGAGAGGAACTCCAGGGTCGTGCCACCATTCCAAGAGTCCCCCAGATGTCTCAGTCCATTCCAGAGGAACCTCTTTTCCCTTCACCGGATCGACTTTCGCGCCGAGGATCGACTCCCACCAAGGTGGCACGTGGCACAGCCCTGTGGGAAAGCCTCGTGGGAAAGCCTCGAGGGACAGCCTCGAGGGAAAGCCACAGATCCCTTGATCCACGTGACAGGAAGCGTGACACTACTGCTGCAGCTCGGGAGGAAAGCGCACGTGCATGCCCCCACTCGAGACGAGGCCTGACTCCCCTGGGGAGACTCAGAAGCACCCCAAGATCCATGGCAACACTGGAGAGGAATCCTCAGGTTCCGGCCCCGACTCCACACAAGGACTGAGGCCCCGGCATGGACGGGAGAGGAATCCCGAGAGGTCCCCTAGCAACTCGCATGGGGACTGGCCTTTCCTGAGGCCACCAGAGCGGGTCCCTGAGGTCCCCGTCGTAACTCGAGAAGACCTGCCGCAACTCGAGAAAATCCAGGAGGTTCTCCCCTCCAGGCGAGATGAGGCCCATTTCCGCTGAGGCGTCTCGAGGCTGATCACACCTCACCTCTGGAACTTCGAAAGGGTCCTTCACACCCTTGGTGCAAATCAAGAAGTTCCCCGACCTAGCCGTCTCCACTCGAGAGGAATCACGAGGGTCCCGCCCACATCCAGAGGAGCCCCGTTTCCGCCTCGTAGCTCGAGATGAGGGATCCTTTCCCTGCTTCGTCGGGAAAGAGTTCCCGGCGTTCCCGTCGCATGTGAAGAGGAGGCCCTCTCAACAGGAACGGCGAGAGGAACTCCAGGGTCGTGCCACCATTCCAAGAGTCCCCCAGATGTCTCAGTCCATTCCAGAGGAACCTCTTTTCCCTTCACCGGCTCGTCTTTCACGCCGAGGATCGACTCCCACCAAGGTGGCACGTGGCACAGCCCTGTGGGAAAGCCTCGTGGGAAAGCCTCGAGGGACAGCCTCGAGGGAAAGCCACAGATCCCTTGATCCACGTGACAGGAAGCGTGACACTACTGCTGCAGCTCGGGAGGAAAGCGCACGTGCATGCCCCCACTCGAGACGAGGCCTGACTCCCCTGGGGAGACTCAGAAGCACCCCAAGATCCATGGCAACACTGGAGAGGAATCCTCAGGTTCCGGCCCCGACTCCACACAAGGACTGAGGCCCCGGCATGGACGGGAGAGGAATCCCGAGAGGTCCCCTAGCAACTCGCATGGGGACTGGCCTTTCCTGAGGCCACCAGAGCGGGTCCCTGAGGTCCCCGTCGTAACTCGAGAAGACCTGCCGCAACTCGAGAAAATCCAGGAGGTTCTCCCCTCCAGGCGAGATGAGGCCCATTTCCGCTGAGGCGTCTCGAGGCTGATCACACCTCACCTCTGGAACTTCGAAAGGGTCCTTCACACCCTTGGTGCAAATCAAGAAGTTCCCCGACATACCCGTCTCCACTCGAGAGGAATCACGAGGGTTCCGCCCACATCCAGAGGAGCCCCGTTTCCGCCTCGTAGCTCGAGATGAGGGATCCTTTCCCTGCTTCGTCGGGAAAGAGTTCCCGGCGTTCCCGTCGCATCTCAAGAGGAGGCCCTCTCAACAGGAACGGCGAGAGGAACTCCAGGGTCGTGCCACCATTCCAAGAGTCCCCCAGATGTCTCAGTCCATTCCAGAGGAACCTCTTTTCCCTTCACCGGCTCGTCTTTCACGCCGAGGATCGACTCCCACCAAGGTGGCACGTGGCACAGCCCTGTGGGAAAGCCTCGTGGGAAAGCCTCGAGGGACAGCCTCGAGGGAAAGCCACAGATCCCTTGATCCACGTGACAGGAAGCGTGACACTACTGCTGCAGCTCGGGAGGAAAGCGCACGTGCATGCCCCCACTCGAGACGAGGCCTGACTCCCCTGGGGAGACTCAGAAGCACCCCAAGATCCATGGCAACACTGGAGAGGAATCCTCAGGTTCCGGCCCCGACTCCACACAAGGACTGAGGCCCCGGCATGGACGGGAGAGGAATCCCGAGAGGTCCCCTAGCAACTCGCATGGGGACTGGCCTTTCCTGAGGCCACCAGATCGGGTCCCTGAGGTCCCCGTCGTAACTCGAGAAGACCTGCCGCAACTCGAGAAAATCCAGGAGGTTCTCCCCTCCAGGCGAGATGAGGCCCATTTCCGCTGAGGCGTCTCGAGGCTGATCACACCTCACCTCTGGAACTTCGAAAGGGTCCTTCACACCCTTGGTGCAAATCAAGAAGTTGCCCGACCTAGCCGTCTCCACTCGAGAGGAATCACGAGGGTCCCGCCCACATCCAGAGGAGCCCCGTTTCCGCCTCGTAGCTCGAGATGAGGGATCCTTTCCCTGCTTCATCGGGAAAGAGTTCCCGGCGTTCCCGTCGCATCTCAAGAGGAGGCCCTCTCAACAGGAACGGCGAGAGGAACTCCAGGGTCGTGCCACCATTCCAAGAGTCCCCCAGATGTCTCAGTCCATTCCAGAGGAACCTCTTTTCCCTTCACCGGCTCGTCTTTCACGCCGAGGATCGACTCCCACCAAGGTGGCACGTGGCACAGCCCTGTGGGAAAGCCTCGTGGGAAAGCCTCGAGGGACAGCCTCGAGGGAAAGCCACAGATCCCTTGATCCACGTGACAGGAAGCGTGACACTACTGCTGCAGCTCGGGAGGAAAGCGCACGTGCATGCCCCCACTCGAGACGAGGCCTGACTCCCCTGGGGAGACTCAGAAGCACCCCAAGATCCATGGCAACACTGGAGAGGAATCCTCAGGTTCCGGCCCCGACTCCACACAAGGACTGAGGCCCCGGCATGGACGGGAGAGGAATCCCGAGAGGTCCCCTAGCAACTCGCATGGGGACTGGCCTTTCCTGAGGCCACCAGAGCGGGTCCCTGAGGTCCCCGTCGTAACTCGAGAAGACCTGCCGCAACTCGAGAAAATCCAGGAGGTTCTCCCCTCCAGGCGAGATGAGGCCCATTTCCGCTGAGGCGTCTCGAGGCTGATCACACCTCACCTCTGGAACTTCGAAAGGGTCCTTCACACCCTTGGTGCAAATCAAGAAGTTCCCCGACCTAGCCGTCTCCACTCGAGAGGAATCACGAGGGTCCCGCCCACATCCAGAGGAGCCCCGTTTCCGCCTCGTAGCTCGAGATGAGGGATCCTTTCCCTGCTTCGTCGGGAAAGAGTTCCCGGCATTCCCGTCGCATCTCAAGAGGAGGCCCTCTCAACAGGAACGGCGAGAGGAACTCCAGGGTCGTGCCACCATTCCAAGAGTCCCCCAGATGTCTCAGTCCATTCCAGAGGAACCTCTTTTCCCTTCACCGGATCGACTTTCGCGCCGAGGATCGACTCTCACCAAGGTGGCACGTGGCACAGCCCTGTGGGAAAGCCTCGTGGGAAAGCCTCGAGGGACAGCCTCGAGGGAAAGCCACAGATCCCTTGATCCACGTGACAGGAAGCGTGACACTACTGCTGCAGCTCGGGAGGAAAGCGCACGTGCATGCCCCCACTCGAGACGAGGCCTGACTCCCCTGGGGAGACTCAGAAGCACCCCAAGATCCATGGCAACACTGGAGAGGAATCCTCAGGTTCCGGCCCCGACTCCACACAAGGACTGAGGCCCCGGCATGGACGGGAGAGGAATCCCGAGAGGTCCCCTAGCAACTCGCATGGGGACTGGCCTTTCCTGAGGCCACCAGAGCGGGTCCCTGAGGTCCCCGTCGTAACTCGAGAAGACCTGCCGCAACTCGAGAAAATCCAGGAGGTTCTCCCCTCCAGGCGAGATGAGGCCCATTTCCGCTGAGGCGTCTCGAGGCTGATCACACCTCACCTCTGGAACTTCGAAAGGGTCCTTCACACCCTTGGTGCAAATCAAGAAGTTCCCCGACATACCCGTCTCCACTCGAGAGGAATCACGAGGGTTCCGCCCACATCCAGAGGAGCCCCGTTTCCGCCTCGTAGCTCGAGATGAGGGATCCTTTCCCTGCTTCGTCGGGAAAGAGTTCCCGGCGTTCCCGTCGCATCTCAAGAGGAGGCCCTCTCAACAGGAACGGCGAGAGGAACTCCAGGGTCGTGCCACCATTCCAAGAGTCCCCCAGATGTCTCAGTCCATTCCAGAGGAACCTCTTTTCCCTTCACCGGCTCGTCTTTCACGCCGAGGATCGACTCCCACCAAGGTGGCACGTGGCACAGCCCTGTGGGAAAGCCTCGTGGGAAAGCCTCGAGGGACAGCCTCAAGGGAAAGCCACAGATCCCTTGATCCACGTGACAGGAAGCGTGACACTACTGCTGCAGCTCGGGAGGAAAGCGCACGTGCATGCCCCCACTCGAGACGAGGCCTGACTCCCCTGGGGAGACTCAGAAGCACCCCAAGATCCATGGCAACACTGGAGAGGAATCCTCAGGTTCCGGCCCCGACTCCACACAAGGACTGAGGCCCCGGCATGGACGGGAGAGGAATCCCGAGAGGTCCCCTAGCAACTCGCATGGGGACTGGCCTTTCCTGAGGCCACCAGATCGGGTCCCTGAGGTCCCCGTCGTAACTCGAGAAGACCTGCCGCAACTCGAGAAAATCCAGGAGGTTCTCCCCTCCAGGCGAGATGAGGCCCATTTCCGCTGAGGCGTCTCGAGGCTGATCACACCTCACCTCTGGAACTTCGAAAGGGTCCTTCACACCCTTGGTGCAAATCAAGAAGTTGCCCGACCTAGCCGTCTCCACTCGAGAGGAATCACGAGGGTCCCGCCCACATCCAGAGGAGCCCCGTTTCCGCCTCGTAGCTCGAGATGAGGGATCCTTTCCCTGCTTCATCGGGAAAGAGTTCCCGGCGTTCCCGTCGCATCTCAAGAGGAGGCCCTCTCAACAGGAACGGCGAGAGGAACTCCAGGGTCGTGCCACCATTCCAAGAGTCCCCCAGATGTCTCAGTCCATTCCAGAGGAACCTCTTTTCCCTTCACCGGATCGTCTTTCGCTCCGAGGATCGACTCCCACCAAGGTGGCACGTGGCACAGCCCTGTGGGAAAGCCTCGTGGGAAAGCCTCGAGGGACAGCCTCGCGGGAAAGCCACAGATCCCTTGATCAACGTGACAGGAAGCGTGACACTACTGCTGCAGCTCAGGAGGAAAGCGCACGTGCATGCCCCCACTCGAGACGAGGCCTGACTCCCCTGGGGAGACTCAGAAGCACCCCAAGATCCATGGCAACACTGGAGAGGAATCCTCAGGTTCCGGCCCCGACTCCACACAAGGACTGAGGCCCCGGCATGGACGGGAGAGGAATCCCGAGAGGTCCCCTAGCAACTCGCATGGGGACTGGCCTTTCCTGAGGCCACCAGAGCGGGTCCCTGAGGTCCCCGTCGTAACTCGAGAAGACCTGCCGCAACTCGAGAAAATCCAGGAGGTTCTCCCCTCCAGGCGAGATGAGGCCCATTTCCGCTGAGGCGTCTCGAGGCTGATCACACCTCACCTCTGGAACTTCGAAAGGGTCCTTCACACCCTTGGTGCAAATCAAGAAGTTCCCCGACCTAGCCGTCTCCACTCGAGAGGAATCACGAGGGTCCCGCCCACATCCAGAGGAGCCCCGTTTCCGCCTCGTAGCTCGAGATGAGGGATCCTTTCCCTGCTTCTTCGGGAAAGAGTTCCCGGCGTTCCCGTCGCATGTGAAGAGGAGGCCCTCTCAACAGGAACGGCGAGAGGAACTCCAGGGTCGTGCCACCATTCCAAGAGTCCCCCAGATGTCTCAGTCCATTCCAGAGGAACCTCTTTTCCCTTCACCGGCTCGTCTTTCACGCCGAGGATCGACTCCCACCAAGGTGGCACGTGGCACAGCCCTGTGGGAAAGCCTCGTGGGAAAGCCTCGAGGGACAGCCTCGAGGGAAAGCCACAGATCCCTTGATCCACGTGACAGGAAGCGTGACACTACTGCTGCAGCTCGGGAGGAAAGCGCACGTGCATGCCCCCACTCGAGACGAGGCCTGACTCCCCTGGGGAGACTCAGAAGCACCCCAAGATCCATGGCAACACTGGAGAGGAATCCTCAGGTTCCGGCCCCGACTCCACACAAGGACTGAGGCCCCGGCATGGACGGGAGAGGAATCCCGAGAGGTCCCCTAGCAACTCGCATGGGGACTGGCCTTTCCTGAGGCCACCAGAGCGGGTCCCTGAGGTCCCCGTCGTAACTCGAGAAGACCTGCCGCAACTCGAGAAAATCCAGGAGGTTCTCCCCTCCAGGCGAGATGAGGCCCATTTCCGCTGAGGCGTCTCGAGGCTGATCACACCTCACCTCTGGAACTTCGAAAGGGTCCTTCACACCCTTGGTGCAAATCAAGAAGTTCCCCGACCTAGCCGTCTCCACTCGAGAGGAATCACGAGGGTCCCGCCCACATCCAGAGGAGCCCCGTTTCCGCCTCGTAGCTCGAGATGAGGGATCCTTTCCCTGCTTCGTCGGGAAAGAGTTCCCGGCATTCCCGTCGCATCTCAAGAGGAGGCCCTCTCAACAGGAACGGCGCGAGGAACTCCAGGGTCGTGCCACCATTCCAAGAGTCCCCCAGATGTCTCAGTCCATTCCAGAGGAACCTCTTTTCCCTTCACCGGATCGACTTTCGCGCCGAGGATCGACTCCCACCAAGGTGGCACGTGGCACAGCCCTGTGGGAAAGCCTCGTGGGAAAGCCTCGAGGGACAGCCTCGAGGGAAAGCCACAGATCCCTTGATCCACGTGACAGGAAGCGTGACACTACTGCTGCAGCTCGGGAGGAAAGCGCACGTGCATGCCCCCACTCGAGACGAGGCCTGACTCCCCTGGGGAGACTCAGAAGCACCCCAAGATCCATGGCAACACTGGAGAGGAATCCTCAGGTTCCGGCCCCGACTCCACACAAGGACTGAGGCCCCGGCATGGACGGGAGAGGAATCCCGAGAGGTCCCCTAGCAACTCGCATGGGGACTGGCCTTTCCTGAGGCCACCAGAGCGGGTCCCTGAGGTCCCCGTCGTAACTCGAGAAGACCTGCCGCAACTCGAGAAAATCCAGGAGGTTCTCCCCTCCAGGCGAGATGAGGCCCATTTCCGCTGAGGCGTCTCGAGGCTGATCACACCTCACCTCTGGAACTTCGAAAGGGTCCTTCACACCCTTGGTGCAAATCAAGAAGTTCCCCGACCTAGCCGTCTCCACTCGAGAGGAATCACGAGGGTCCCGCCCACATCCAGAGGAGCCCCGTTTCCGCCTCGTAGCTCGAGATGAGGGATCCTTTCCCTGCTTCGTCGGGAAAGAGTTCCCGGCGTTCCCGTCGCATGTGAAGAGGAGGCCCTCTCAACAGGAACGGCGAGAGGAACTCCAGGGTCGTGCCACCATTCCAAGAGTCCCCCAGATGTCTCAGTCCATTCCAGAGGAACCTCTTTTCCCTTCACCGGCTCGTCTTTCACGCCGAGGATCGACTCCCACCAAGGTGGCACGTGGCACAGCCCTGTGGGAAAGCCTCGTGGGAAAGCCTCGAGGGACAGCCTCGAGGGAAAGCCACAGATCCCTTGATCCACGTGACAGGAAGCGTGACACTACTGCTGCAGCTCGGGAGGAAAGCGCACGTGCATGCCCCCACTCGAGACGAGGCCTGACTCCCCTGGGGAGACTCAGAAGCACCCCAAGATCCATGGCAACACTGGAGAGGAATCCTCAGGTTCTGGCCCCGACTCCACACAAGGACTGAGGCCCCGGCATGGACGGGAGAGGAATCCCGAGAGGTCCCCTAGCAACTCGCATGGGGACTGGCCTTTCCTGAGGCCACCAGAGCGGGTCCCTGAGGTCCCCGTCGTAACTTGAGAAGACCTGCCGCAACTCGAGAAAATCCAGGAGGTTCTCCCCTCCAGGCGAGATGAGGCCCATTTCCGCTGAGGCGTCTCGAGGCTGATCACACCTCAGCTCTGGAACTTCGAAAGGGTCCTTCACACCCTTGGTGCAAATCAAGAAGTTGCCCGACCTAGCCGTCTCCACTCGAGAGGAATCACGAGGGTCCCGCCCACATCCAGAGGAGCCCCGTTTCCGCCTCGTAGCTCGAGATGAGGAATCCTTTCCGTGCTTCGTCCGGAAAGATTTCCCGGCGTTCCCGTCGCATCTCAAGAGGAGGCCCTCTCAACAGGAACGGCGAGAGGAACTCCAGGGTCGTGCCACCATTCCAAGAGTCCCCCAGATGTCTCAGTCCATTCCAGAGGAACCTCTTTTCCCTTCACCGGCTCGTCTTTCACGCCGAGGATCGACTCACACCAAGGTGGCACGTGGCACAGCCCTGTGGGAAAGCCTCGTGGGAAAGCCTCGAAGGACAGCCTCGAGGGAAAGCCACAGATCCCTTGATCCACGTGACAGGAAGCGTGACACTACTGCTGCAGCTCGGGAGGAAAGCGCACGTGCATGCCCCCACTCGAGACGAGGCCTGACTCCCCTGGGGAGACTCAGAAGCACCCCAAGATCCATGGCAACACTGGAGAGGAATCCTCAGGTTCCGGCCCCGACTCCACACAAGGACTGAGGCCCCGGCATGGACGGGAGAGGAATCCCGAGAGGTCCCCTAGCAACTCGCATGGGGACTGGCCTTTCCTGAGGCCACCAGAGCGGGTCCCTGAGGTCCCCGTCGTAACTCGAGAAGACCTGCCGCAACTCGAGAAAATCCAGGAGGTTCTCCCCTCCAGGCGAGATGAGGCCCATTTCCGCTGAGGCGTCTCGAGGCTGATCACACCTCACCTCTGGAACTTCGAAAGGGTCCTTCACACCCTTGGTGCAAATCAAGAAGTTCCCCGACATACCCGTCTCCACTCGAGAGGAATCACGAGGGTTCCGCCCACATCCAGAGGAGCCCCGTTTCCGCCTCGTAGCTCGAGATGAGGGATCCTTTCCCTGCTTCGTCGGGAAAGAGTTCCCGGCGTTCCCGTCGCATCTCAAGAGGAGGCCCTCTCAACAGGAACGGCGAGAGGAACTCCAGGGTCGTGCCACCATTCCAAGAGTCCCCCAGATGTCTCAGTCCATTCCAGAGGAACCTCTTTTCCCTTCACCGGCTCGTCTTTCACGCCGAGGATCGACTCCCACCAAGGTGGCACGTGGCACAGCCCTGTGGGAAAGCCTCGTGGGAAAGCCTCGAGGGACAGCCTCGAGGGAAAGCCACAGATCCCTTGATCCACGTGACAGGAAGCGTGACACTACTGCTGCAGCTCGGGAGGAAAGCGCACGTGCATGCCCCCACTCGAGACGAGGCCTGACTCCCCTGGGGAGACTCAGAAGCACCCCAAGATCCATGGCAACACTGGAGAGGAATCCTCAGGTTCCGGCCCCGACTCCACACAAGGACTGAGGCCCCGGCATGGACGGGAGAGGAATCCCGAGAGGTCCCCTAGCAACTCGCATGGGGACTGGCCTTTCCTGAGGCCACCAGATCGGGTCCCTGAGGTCCCCGTCGTAACTCGAGAAGACCTGCCGCAACTCGAGAAAATCCAGGAGGTTCTCCCCTCCAGGCGAGATGAGGCCCATTTCCGCTGAGGCGTCTCGAGGCTGATCACACCTCACCTCTGGAACTTCGAAAGGGTCCTTCACACCCTTGGTGCAAATCAAGAAGTTGCCCGACCTAGCCGTCTCCACTCGAGAGGAATCACGAGGGTCCCGCCCACATCCAGAGGAGCCCCGTTTCCGCCTCGTAGCTCGAGATGAGGGATCCTTTCCCTGCTTCATCGGGAAAGAGTTCCCGGCGTTCCCGTCGCATCTCAAGAGGAGGCCCTCTCAACAGGAACGGCGAGAGGAACTCCAGGGTCGTGCCACCATTCCAAGAGTCCCCCAGATGTCTCAGTCCATTCCAGAGGAACCTCTTTTCCCTTCACCGGATCGTCTTTCGCTCCGAGGATCGACTCCCACCAAGGTGGCACGTGGCACAGCCCTGTGGGAAAGCCTCGTGGGAAAGCCTCGAGGGACAGCCTCGCGGGAAAGCCACAGATCCCTTGATCAACGTGACAGGAAGCGTGACACTACTGCTGCAGCTCAGGAGGAAAGCGCACGTGCATGCCCCCACTCGAGACGAGGCCTGACTCCCCTGGGGAGACTCAGAAGCACCCCAAGATCCATGGCAACACTGGAGAGGAATCCTCAGGTTCCGGCCCCGACTCCACACAAGGACTGAGGCCCCGGCATGGACGGGAGAGGAATCCCGAGAGGTCCCCTAGCAACTCGCATGGGGACTGGCCTTTCCTGAGGCCACCAGAGCGGGTCCCTGAGGTCCCCGTCGTAACTCGAGA
Organism: Budorcas taxicolor; assembly: GCF_023091745.1. NCBI lineage: Eukaryota > Metazoa > Chordata > Mammalia > Artiodactyla > Bovidae > Budorcas > Budorcas taxicolor. Next base: position 98,312 of record NW_026292339.1, read on the forward strand.
AGACCTGCCGCAACTCGAGAAAATCCAGGAGGTTCTCCCCTCCAGGCGAGATGAGGCCCATTTCCGCTGAGGCGTCTCGAGGCTGATCACACCTCACCTCTGGAACTTCGAAAGGGTCCTTCACACCCTTGGTGCAAATCAAGAAGTTCCCCGACCTAGCCGTCTCCACTCGAGAGGAATCACGAGGGTCCCGCCCACATCCAGAGGAGCCCCGTTTCCGCCTCGTAGCTCGAGATGAGGGATCCTTTCCCTGCTTCTTCGGGAAAGAGTTCCCGGCGTTCCCGTCGCATGTGAAGAGGAGGCCCTCTCAACAGGAACGGCGAGAGGAACTCCAGGGTCGTGCCACCATTCCAAGAGTCCCCCAGATGTCTCAGTCCATTCCAGAGGAACCTCTTTTCCCTTCACCGGCTCGTCTTTCACGCCGAGGATCGACTCCCACCAAGGTGGCACGTGGCACAGCCCTGTGGGAAAGCCTCGTGGGAAAGCCTCGAGGGACAGCCTCGAGGGAAAGCCACAGATCCCTTGATCCACGTGACAGGAAGCGTGACACTACTGCTGCAGCTCGGGAGGAAAGCGCACGTGCATGCCCCCACTCGAGACGAGGCCTGACTCCCCTGGGGAGACTCAGAAGCACCCCAAGATCCATGGCAACACTGGAGAGGAATCCTCAGGTTCCGGCCCCGACTCCACACAAGGACTGAGGCCCCGGCATGGACGGGAGAGGAATCCCGAGAGGTCCCCTAGCAACTCGCATGGGGACTGGCCTTTCCTGAGGCCACCAGAGCGGGTCCCTGAGGTCCCCGTCGTAACTCGAGAAGACCTGCCGCAACTCGAGAAAATCCAGGAGGTTCTCCCCTCCAGGCGAGATGAGGCCCATTTCCGCTGAGGCGTCTCGAGGCTGATCACACCTCACCTCTGGAACTTCGAAAGGGTCCTTCACACCCTTGGTGCAAATCAAGAAGTTCCCCGACCTAGCCGTCTCCACTCGAGAGGAATCACGAGGGTCCCGCCCACATCCAGAGGAGCCCCGTTTCCGCCTCGTAGCTCGAGATGAGGGATCCTTTCCCTGCTTCGTCGGGAAAGAGTTCCCGGCATTCCCGTCGCATCTCAAGAGGAGGCCCTCTCAACAGGAACGGCGAGAGGAACTCCAGGGTCGTGCCACCATTCCAAGAGTCCCCCAGATGTCTCAGTCCATTCCAGAGGAACCTCTTTTCCCTTCACCGGATCGACTTTCGCGCCGAGGATCGACTCCCACCAAGGTGGCACGTGGCACAGCCCTGTGGGAAAGCCTCGTGGGAAAGCCTCGAGGGACAGCCTCGAGGGAAAGCCACAGATCCCTTGATCCACGTGACAGGAAGCGTGACACTACTGCTGCAGCTCGGGAGGAAAGCGCACGTGCATGCCCCCACTCGAGACGAGGCCTGACTCCCCTGGGGAGACTCAGAAGCACCCCAAGATCCATGGCAACACTGGAGAGGAATCTCAGGTTCCGGCCCCGACTCCACACAAGGACTGAGGCCCCGGCATGGACGGGAGAGGAATCCCGAGAGGTCCCCTAGCAACTCGCATGGGGACTGGCCTTTCCTGAGGCCACCAGAGCGGGTCCCTGAGGTCCCCGTCGTAACTCGAGAAGACCTGCCGCAACTCGAGAAAATCCAGGAGGTTCTCCCCTCCAGGCGAGATGAGGCCCATTTCCGCTGAGGCGTCTCGAGGCTGATCA
>NW_026292340.1:0-20814 GCF_023091745.1 Budorcas taxicolor
GGTGTTTGCCACTTGGGGCATCCCTTCCACGGTCTCTACTGATTGACACGCCACCCACTTCACCGAGCCGATCGTAGGAGCCTTCACCCAGAGCTCTTGCGAAAGTCTTCAGAACGGTCAGTCTTCCAGTCCCCCGCCATCATCGGGCGAGGTGTAGAGGACCGATGGGAAAGCTTGAGGAATGACTTCTTTCATGGCGTTGGGTGAACTGAGGAATAGGATGCTAAAGTGGATGCCTGGCTTCTTGAGGAAAAAAGGATTGGGGGCGGGGAGGAGCAGGCGGTCCACTCAGGAGGTCGGGTTGAACGTGTACACATACACTGTACGTCAGGACAATCCACGAGCACCGGGATCCTATGCCAGCACAGGAAAGTAGACGCATGACTTTGCATGAACCTCTGAGGGAAAAGAATCTGAACACCTGAAACGGGCATGACTGTAACGCGCCTCCCCGCGCGCCCCCCCCTCCCCCCGCCCATACTTCATTTCTGCCATAAGGGTGGTGTCATGTGCGTATCTGAGGTGATTGATATTTCTCCCGGCAGTCTTGACTCCAGCTTGCGCTTCATCCAGCCCAGCGTTTCTCATGATGTGTACTCAGCCTGTAGGTTAAATAAGCAGGGTGGCGATAGACAGCCTTGATGGACTCCTGTCCCTATTTGGAACCAGCCCGTTGGGTTTCCGTGTCTAGTTCTAACTGTAGCTTCCTGACCTGCAGACATACAGATTCCTCCTTTTTTTTTTTTTAAATTCCCTGACCTGAGTGAAAAGCGACAGAGACAGAGAGAAGACAGAGGGAGGGACGGACGGACGGACGGACGGAGGGACGGACGGACGGACGGGCGGGCGGGCGGGCGGGCGGGAAAAAGACAGAAAGTAAAATAAAATAATGAAAGGGCCTATACCGTTCCACCTGTTGCTTTCCAGATACAAAGAGAACACAGAGGACCGAAAGGACACAATGTTGAAAATGCGAATTTGGAAAGACGGACATCCCCTTGGCCCCTTCGTACAACACCCCTGTCGGCAGAAGGGAATCCTTTCTCTTTTTCTCTCCATCTGGTCCTTCCAGACTTCGGAAACTCTCGGTGCAGGATTCTTATCTCCTTGGCGATCGTGATTGCCACAGGTTCCTTAGGGGCCCAGAGGGTGTTTCTGAGAAACGCGGGTACACACTCCTGGAGACCCGGCTTCCATCCCTGGGCCGGGAAGGCCTCCTGGAGTAGGACATGGCAACCCGCTCCAGGACCCGACCCTGACGTCTAGAAATCAGTCTCCTGGACTGCCTCTCCCTCCGCCGACTGGTGTCTCGAATCCGCTCCAGGGATGAACCTGTGTGTTTCCTTGGTTTCCCTACAAGTGCCTCTGAGGGGAAAGAAAATACCCGATTGCGTGCACCCCAGGCCTGCTTTCCCGGACCCGTCCATCGACATCACGGCCTCCTGTAGAGGAGATACGATCGCTGAGTCAATGAACGGAGGATCTGTGCTCAGAAACTCTTTCCACGACATGGAGGCCCTACTAACTAACCTATTTCGTCCTTCCCTCCTTCTGGGTTTTTTTTTTTTTTTTTCCCCTCCTTTCTTTCCTTTTTTTCCCCTTTTCCTCTCACGTCCATGCACAGGCACACGCACATGCACAACGTGCCGTCTCTCACGTACACGTGTACGTACGTGCACGCACTCACGCACACAGACACCAGCTCAGCTTTTCCTAGGTTCCAGGCAAGTGACAGAGGAGGGAACACTGCTAGGGTTCGGAGTAGGCCGCCGTCCCCACCCCGCTCCAGCCCACCGCACGTGAACCTCCGTGCCCGATGGAGTGTTTTGGATTCAAGTGACTACAGAGCCGGCCGGCGCCAGAGGAACGCTCTGCCCCTCCCTCCTTTTCTGTCTCTCTGAAGGCTGAAAGAGATGGGAATCCCAGACCGCCTGCCCTGCCTCTTGAGAAATCCGTATGCAGGTCAGGAAGCAACAGTTAGAACTGGACATGGAGCGACAGACTGGGTTCCAGATTGGGAAAGGAGGACGTCGAGGCTGTATATTGTCACCCTGCTTATTTCACTTCTATGCAGAGGACATCATGAGAAACGCTGGGCTGGAAGAAACACAAGCTGGACTCAAGATGGCCGGGAGAAATATCGATCACCTCAGATATGCAGATGACACCACCCTTATGGCAGAGAGGGAAGAGGAGCTCAAAAGCCTCTTGAGGAAAGTGAAAGAGGAGAGTGCAAACGTTGGCCTCAAGCTCAACATTCAGAAAACGAAGATCATGGCATCCGGTCCCATCATTTCGTGGGAAATAGATGGGGAACCAGTGGAAACAGGGTCAGACTTTATTTTGGGGGGGGAGGGGGGGGCTCCAGAATCACTGCAGATGGTGACTGTAGCCATGACATTAAAAGACGCTGACTCCTTGGAAGAAAAGTGATGACCGACCTAGATAGCATCTTCAAAAGCAGTGACGAGACTTTGCCGACTAAGGTCCGTTTAGTCGAGGCGATGGTTTTCCCTTGCTCGTGTATGGATGTGAGAGCTGGACTGTGAAGGAGGCTGAGCGCCGAAGAATGGAGGCTTTTGAACTGTGGTGTTGGAGAAGACTCTTGAGAGTCCGGTGGACTGCAAGGAGACCCAACCGGTCCATTCTGAAGGAGATCAGCCCTGGGATTTCTTTGGAAGGAATGACGCGAACGCTGACACTCCAGGACTTCGGCCACCTCCTGAGAAGAGTGGACTCGTTGGAAAAAAAAACTCTGATGCTGGGAGGGATCGGGCGCAGGAGGAGAAGGGGAACGACAGAGGATGAGATGGCTGGATGGCATCACGGACTCGATGGCCGTGAGTCTGAGTGAACTCCGGGAGATGGTGATGAACAGGGAGGCCTGGCGTGCTGCGATTCGTGGGGTCGCAAAGAGTCGGACACGACTGAGCGACTGAACGGAACGGAACTGGAGGCAGGCAGGAATGAAAACCTCCTCCCACGGAGGGGAAGCTGTCAAGGGACGATGGCTGCTTCGACGCGCGTCCGTGATCCTCGCACGCGTGAGCGGGGTTTCCTGGGTGACAAAAAAGGAGGAGACTCCTTTGGCCTGACGCGAGGCGAGTTTGTCCCTCGGCCTCCCTCCCCACCCCCCAGCCCCCTTCCTCCGCACGGTGCCCAAAGGGGCAGTCTCAAGGTGGAGAAATGGAATGGGGGGATGGGGATGGGGATGGGGATGGGGACGGGAGGAGGGGTGGGTGGGGCGGATCACCATTCAATGGCGAGAAGCTCGAGGCGAAGTCAAAGGCTCTGACTTGACTGGAACGCTTTCTGCATTTGAATGAAGCTATCGGACGAGGCCCTGCAGGGGGAGGGTGGGGGAGGGTGGCGGTGGGGCCCACAGACAATAGCCCCTGCCTGCCTGCCTGCCTGCCTGCCTGCCTGCCTGCCTGCCTTGCCTGCAGGCCGGCCTGCGGGGCTGAGGAGGCCGTCTGGCGGCGGCGGGGTCACGCTCCCGACTCCTGCAGCTCAACTCGATCCCTTCAAGGAAACTCCTGGGGTGACTCCTGTCCAGGGACTCATCCAAATGGGCCTGTTTCTGAAAAAGGCCCGAGTCACAGCTGTGACCGATTCTGTGGATCTCTTGACCCATGGATTGACCTGCACCCTCCCTCCCATCCTGTCAGATCCTTTGGACACGCTTGAAGAGGTCTTTGGCCTCGGCCCAGAAAACAGGCCAAGATAAACAAAAACGTTTTGGTCTTTGTGGGTTTTTTTTTTTTTTTTTTTTGAACAGGGCGAACACGATGCATGGCCGTGGATTGGAGAGAAACCTGCACCCCTTGCTCGCGCGCGCCTGAAGGCAGGGAGTACTCAGCGGGACAGAAATGACATTCAGAAATGAACCATTTACACTTGGCGACTGTGCCAGAACAAATAGTTACACCAAACTTTTACAAAGTGCTGTGATTTCCTTCTGGGAGCTTTCAGACCCCTCTCTATTGACCTTTAAGTCGACCATCAGTGTGTTCTCCTTCTCACTGCGTCAAAGCCCCTGCTCCCATCAGAACCTCACTGAGATCTGCGATTTCCACCCAGTGGACAGAGTCATCACACGCTTAGCTCCACCCAGCTCGTCACACAACAGCGTGGACGGGCACGTGCGTGGGTGGGTGCGTGGACGCGTGCGTGCGTGGGCGCGTGGGCAGGTGGGTGGGTGGGTGCGTGGCTGGGTGCCTGCGTGCGTGCGTGCGTACGTGCGTGCATGCGTGGGTGGGTGCGTCCGTGCGTGCGTGCGTGCGTCCCTGTGCCTTTCACCTTTCAGATGATGAACCCCGCCCCCTCACCTCTCCCGCCCCCCCCGCCCCCCCCCCCCACACACTGCCTTGTCCTTTGCCTAGCTGTGTCTCTGCGCCACCCACCCTCCACCACACCCACACCCACAGGCGCACCGCACACCACACGCATACCCGCACACACACCCCGCCTGCACACAGTGCACACACACGTCCCGACCCCAGACACACGCACACCCAGCCCGTTTGCACCCCGCCCACGCTTGCCACACACCGCACACTCCTCCCTTCCCGCCCCAGCCACCCCCCTCCCCCCCCACTGCGTTCTCCTTGGCCTGGCTGTGACTCTCCCCCTCTCCTCTGTCTCTGCCCACACACCACATGCGTAGACACACACACCCCGCCCCGCCCCCAGCGCCACACACACCTGCCCGCCCGCCCATAAAACCCCCCACCCCCGCACACACCACGCCCCCACACATACCCCGCCCCCCCACCTCTCCCGCACACCCCCCCCCCCCCACACACACACACACACACGCTGCACTGTCCTTTGCCTAGCTGTGTCTCTGGGCCTCTGTCTCTGCGCCACCACCCCTCGCACCCACAGGCCACACCCACACCCACACCCACAGCGGCACCCTACACACCACACGCATACCCGCACACACACCCCGCCTGCACACCGCGCACACACACATCCCGACCCCAGACACACACACACACACACACACGCAGCCCGTTCACACCCCGCTCGCACAGGCCACACACCACACACTCCCCCCTACCCCCTGCACACACACACACTGCGCTGTCCTTTGCCTGGCTGTGTCTCTGGGCCACTGTCTCTGCACGCCCCACCCCCTTCCGGCCACGCCCACACCCACTGGCGCATCCCACACGCACACACCCATGGTGCCCACCCGACACACACTCGGCCTCACGTGGAACCTATACACACACCACACTCATGACCCACCCCACCCCACCCCCCACCCCCCCCCCCCCACACACACACACACCCACACCCACGCAGCACCACCTGGGCATGCCCCAGACACACCACCACACACCGCCTCCTGCCGGGGTCCAGCCCCGTTGGATCCAGGGAATTCGAAGGCGGGGACGGCGTTGGCGTCCTTGGATAAATACATATTTAACGACAGAGATACAGAGAGATTAGAAACGGATCGTGTCGTAGGAAAATGAGTGGAGGAAAAGAGGCTGAAGAACTTGGAATTCAGCCAGAGAAACGGGGAGCAAGAAAGAAGCGACATGGGGGTATCGGTCTTTCCGGAGACGGATCCGATGTCAGACGGATCCGATGTCTTTCGTGTTGGGTTTGCTTCTATCCCTTTTGTGACATACAGGGATGACTACAGAGTCACGTGGGGGTCAGGAGTCCCGACCTTTCTCAAAATCAGGTGCTTCACATAAATGTACGGAAAAGAAAAAGGTCTTAGGGATATGACATCATCTTCTGGCCGTGAGGCCTGCTGACACGTGACGATCCTTTCTTTCTGATCCCCAAAACACTTCTGTGTCCAAGGGTGTTTTTCTTAAACCAGGCACCACCTCCAGATAAAGTGACATTCTGTAGGCTGAGGGTGTCGTGAGTTCCAATCGAGAAAGGAATGGATCGAACCCAAAGTTCACGTGATTCGTCTGAAAGGTGAATCCTTATGTCTCCCCTATGCTAGTTATATTCACTCGAAGGGCAGGAATATGGAGATGCAGCAGCAACCTCAGCCCAACACAGGAAAATCCTTTCCCCAATGTTGCCCTGAAGGTCTCTTGAGTCTGAAGAGAGTGATCGAGGGACATGTGTGCCTAGCAAGGACGCAGGGATTGATCACAGAGGACAGGGATCTATTCCAAAAGAGAACCTGCGTTCACTCGAAAAGTCTAGTATTGCTCCCCTGAAAAACGACTCGACTTCCTTTCTATATTCCGACGACGTGGACCCATAGATTCCCAGGCGCCTAAGGATATGGAGGCCTGGCGGCAATCGTGGACTCGACCTGTGAGAAAAGCCCTGTGCTCGTGAAGACTCTCCAAAGACTCCCAGAGAGGTTTGACCTGAGACGCCCTTGTCACACCCGGGGCCGGGAAGGAGCCGTCACGATCGGCCCGACACGTGAAAAGCCCTTCACCACGGCATTCCTAACCAACCCACTAGAACTCGTCATTTCTAGGTAGACTCTGGCTTTGGGGGTAGATGCTCGGGAACAGGGGGTTTCCTGAGGCTTGATCACGCCTTGCGTACGCCAAGCCTCCTTCCTCATGACCTTTGCCATGGGCGGAGTTCCTCACGCTGGCCCCGGCAATCACAAGCAGACATGTTGTGTCTAACTGTGTGATACTTTTTGTCTGGAAACTTTTTCAAAACCGTTTCCTAAATGGATTGGAGAGAAACCTGCTCCCCTCGCGCGCCTGAAGGCAGGGAGTTCTCAGCGGGACAGAACCTGCCTTCACGTCTCAGGGGGGACCGGGACGGTCCCCCTCACCTCGTGCGTGCACCCCCAACCCGAGCCCAGTCCCGTCCCCTCCCACCCCACCCACCCCGCCCACACACACACACACACACACACGCGCCGCGCAGCGCGCACCCGGAACCGGCTCCCACCCCCATCTCCCCCACCTCACACCCCCACCCCCACCCACCCCACCCTCTCCCCGGCGACGAGGGGGGCCCGGGGAGGGATGGCTGTCTCAGCCCTGGTGCTGGGATGTCATTTGGGGAACCGCTCTAGGCCGAGATGCCAGCTTGCTGCCCTGCTGCTTGGTGTCCGTCTCCATCAGCCATGTCCCCGAAAGGCACGTGAGCTCATGGACAACAGAGAGCGCACCCAGAAAAACACCAAAGGGTCCTCCTGAACCCAACACGGCCATGGGTATGGATCCACGTAGAGGTCGTCGATCTCCCCATGGGATGCGTGAATAGGATCCACACAGACTCGATCGTGCCTCCGCTTCGATGGGCTGCCTATCCGGAGAGATCGTGTGGGTCAGCGAGCGAGCAAACACGGAAGGGAACAAAACCAAAAACCGCAGCCAAGTCGAGGGAGTGCTGAGCCCGAGGAACTCGCCGATCCCGTGGCGTCATTTGCCGTACCCAGCCTTTCTCGATGGCAGAGAGAGATGTGGCGTGGATCCCCGTGTGGGTCGTTCGTGCCCGGAACCACGCAACGGATAGTGATCATGTCTCATTCGAATCCTCTCTCAAAAGATAAACCAGGTCTCTTGTTCCCATGATGGAATGGTATCTTTGAATGCAAAAGGGGATGACATGTGACAGGAAAATCAAAGTGGAATCGGCATCGCCAAGAGAGCGCCCCAAAATAGAGAAGGGGAAGGCCATGGAGGAAGAGGTCTGTGTCTCAGTCTGGAAACTCGGAGCACCTCCTGGGGAACAGAGTCCTCCGGATCCTCGAGACAGTGTTCCCGACATTCGAGACCCCTATCACACACACCCTCCCCTTTCCCTACCTCACTTGTGACAGCCTATCGACCCTGGAAGAAGAGACAGTTCCTTGTTTGCATGACAGTCCATCATCATTGCTCTCGGGTCGCTTTACAACCTCACGGAGTTTCAGCTTTCTAAGCCCCCGACTCTTTCCTGGGGAACGTTCCCCCGGTTTTTATTCAAACCTGTGTCCCTGCATGGCCATATCGAAGACCCCCAAATAAAGCTTTCTTTTTCTTTCTTTCTTTCTTTTCCCTTTTTTTTTTTTTTTTGGCGCAGCCGATACCGACTCTTCACGGAAAGACAAGAAAACTAGGGGATTTTATGTGTTTAATTTCCAGGCGTATTGAAATATCATTTCCTTCGTGAAGGACATATGACATCCTTCGTTCTCATGTGTACAGAATGGGGACAAGAGGCACCTGTACGTTGCGAAAGAATAATGACCGCCCAGGCGGTAGCTCATAGCTTTCTCACAGCCCACGCAGATCACGACTGGACGTGAAAGAGAGCGGAGTCACTCGGTCGTGTTCGACTCTTTGCGACCCCACGGACTGTCGCCTACCAGGCTCCTCCATCCGTGGACAGTTCCAGGCAAGAATCCTAGAGTGGGTTGCCATTTCCTTCTGCCATTGGACGGGAGGAGAATGATTCATGTCCACTGTCATGGCAACTTTCTCAGATGATCATGCTGCTGCTGCTGCTGCTGCTGCTGCTGCTGCTGCTGCGTCGCTTCAGTCGTGTCCGAATCTGTGCGACCCCACAGACGGTAGCCCACCGGGCACCCCCGTCCCTGGGATTCTCCAGGCAAGAACACTGCAGCGGGTTGCCATGTCCTTCTCCAAGGCGTGAAAGTGAAAAGTGGAAGGGAAGTCGCTCAGTCGCGTCCAACTGTGAGCGACCCCCGTGGACTGCGGCCCACCAGGCTCCTCCCGTCCATGGGATTTTCCGGGCAAGAGGACTGCAGTGGGGCGCCATGGCCTTCTCCGAATAGTATCATACGATAAGAATAATGCTGTTCATTAGAATCACCGTGCTCGTTGTGACGTGTGCAGTATAGATGTACCTTATCCGTGAAGTCGTTTTTTTTTTTTTTTTCTCTCCCCCTTCCATCAATGCAATATCTTCCCATGCCTCCCTCCCCCAGCCGCTCTGTGATGATTGTTTTCTTTCTTTCTTTCTTTCTTTTTTTTTTTTGATGGCCATCATGGCATGTAAGTGGCATGAGAAAGTCTTTTTCTTTCTCTACCTGACTCATTCATTGGGCATCACGCCCTAAGTCACATCCATGCTCTCACCAGAGAAGAATGTGTTCGTTCCTGTGGCTCCGTGGGACATCTATGTCTACCTATCGATCGATCTCTCTCTGGATCGTGTGTCTTCTTTCCCTCTTCTTCCCTTGATGGACACTCGGGCTGTTTCCCTCTCTTGACCCGTGTGACGGATGCTGCCGTGGACGTGGGAGCGCAGATCTCTCTCTGAGGGTTAGATCCGGTGTCTCTTTTCTTTAGATGTCTCCCCAGAAGTGAGAGTGTAGGAAAGATCGATCACGTCTCGCCCACGACTCTTTTTCGAAGTCCTTCTGAGGGGATCCGGGGAATGAGCCTTTCTCTTCCGATAGACGCCGTTGGCATCCAGTGCGACCGCACACGTCTTAGGGAATACGGCGGCGACCGCGACGACAACCCAAACGCTCCCGCGAACGCGATGGTGCCCGAGGGTGTGTCCGCAGGACGACTCCCCGGTGCCAGCTTTCCACGTCGTCCACAAGCCCCCTGCGGTCGTCGGCAAGTCGTTCCCTCCACACGGAACCAGGGTTTTCGTGGGCCGGGGTTGCCCGGGTGCCAGTCGATCCCCAGATGAATGGAGCGATGCCAGACTCCTTGGGGCACAGAGCAGAGATACGTGGAATTCTTTCCACGAGACGAGTGCGATGAGAAGAGAAGAACGATGCGAAGTGGTGCCTGGGGAGCCAGAAAGAGTCGAACAGGAAAGAAAACACGTCAGACGAGAGGGGAGAAGGATTCAAAGCGAGTGGAGCACAATGGGGGAGACGGGCCCAGAAGAGGCGAGCAGATGCTGGGGGCACAGCACGCCCGGACCCGCGAGCCTGCAGGGAGCCCCGAGAGGGATGGCCGTCCACTGTCTGCAGGTCCGCGTGGGCCGATCTCCAGAGCCCGGACTGGGAAGGACTTCTTCACGGGAACGGGCATGCTCACGGTCCCCACGGGTCACGTCTCCACTGGGCTCTCCGCACTGTAGGGAGAGCTTCCCACCCTTCCGATGGCACGGTGAGCTGCGGTTTCTCGATCTCATCGACCGCAGAGTCAGCGAGCTTCCCGAGGGATAGGACGAGGTATTGGCCGACGGCATCCCACCCTAGACCCCGTATTGCTTTCCAATCACGGGATGTCTTTGACTTCTGTGGGGGTGTGCTGTGTCTTCACTGCTGTGCGAGCCGTTCTCTCTCCGTGGAGGAGGGGGCCGCTCTGCGCCTGTGTGTCTGGGCTTCTCGTGGCTGTGGTTCCTCTTGGGGAGCGTGGGCACTGGGGCACGTGGGCTTCGGTGGCTGCTGGGTGTGGGCTCAGCGCTCGCAGTGGCCAGGATCGAGAGCACAGATTCCATCGGCGAGGCCTATGGGCTTCGTGGCTCTGTAGCACGTGGGATCTTCCCGGGCCGGGGATGAAACCCGTGTTTCCTGCGTGGGCACGGGACGGTTTCCTACGGAGCCGCCGGGGAAGCCCCAGTCCCAAACTCGAGATGGATATCCTGACGTCCCCCGCTTGGGATGGGAGAGTTTCTGAACGATCAGGCCCGGAAAAGGGATCGCATCGTGACGGGTTGACCTTCGTTTCTCACAAACCGGCAGGCACCCTTGCTGCTTCTTGAAGTGTCCTAGAGAAGAAGACATCGGATTCCACATGAGATCAGCTTCTTTGACTAGCGATGGCACAACGGCCACGACAAGGGGGATGGATACACACAACAGTTGGTTTCTTTTGGACGATGAGCCCCCCTCTGTGTGTGTGTGTGTGTGTGTGTGTGTGAGAGAGAGAGAGAGAGAGAGAGAGAGAGAGAGAGAGAGAGAGAGAGAGAGATGCCTTCGTGGTTCTAAAGCAAGAAGCACTGAGGAGTGAAGACATTCTTGAACTCACATAGTTTCCTTCATTTCAGTCGTGATGGTCCAGTGATTTTGGAGGACGACATGGAATGTTTCAGGGTAGATGCTTTTCGAAGGCTGTGAGGGGACCTCCCTGGCTGGTGGTCCAGTGGTGAAGGATCCACCTGCCGATGAGGCGGGGGGACGGGGTGTTTTCCACCGAACCCCTGATCCGGGACGATGCCACAGGGCTCCGGGCAGGTTCGACACAAACCTACAGAACGGACGGTGCCAGGCGTGAAGGCGAGGGCACACGGCCCGGGGACTCTGGACGAGGATGACTGACGCGGACGGACACTGCCGTCTCCGTCTCCGTGGAGGTGGGTTGTGGCCAGCCAGCACGCTCCTCTGGGGCAGGCTGTTCCTAGGACCGTTGGGGAGCGTGCGCGTGCATGGGAGGAGCAGGGGAGCTGAGGGAACTCTCTATCCTCTCTGCTCCACGGGGCCCCCGGAACCCTCATCGGCTCAAAGAGAGGATTCGTCCCCGTGGAAAGACAGACCCGCACGCGAGTGAACCTCATTTCTGCTTCCCTTGGCTTCCGAAAGCGTGACGGTCAGGTTCATGCAACTCTCTGGATGTCTGTTCTTCCCGAGATCCCGGCCTACTCGCTGGAAGGACACGAGGAGCCGGATGAGATCTCCCTCTGCACGGCGGCGGCTCCAGCGTGCGCACGTTTCGGTGGCTACGGCTTGTGGACATCGCACCGAGAGCCGAAGCCCCGGTGTGACAGACGCCTGTTTCCACGATGGGTGAACGGTTCTCAGTGCGGGAAGCCCAATTCTTGCCCCTGCCTGTTCGATCTGCAGGGCCTCTGCAGAGAACAAACGTGCCCCATCTCATGACCGATCCCCTTTTCGGAGCCAGCCCGGTGCGTCCTCTGTTTCCCGGGCCACAGGCACACACTGGCACTGGGGAGTTGTGTCGTTGTTCCTCCTCCTCCTCCTCCTCCTCCCCCTCCCTGCCCCCACCCTTCCCCCCGCACGCAGGCTCCCCCACACCCCCGCCTGGCCCCGGCCCGTCCGGGTCTCCCCCACCCGCAGAAAAGGCCAGGAAACACATGGTCCCAGGACGACGCAGTCGAGAGACAGCGGCGGTCCCCTGGGATGCGGGGAGGAGACGCCTGAGCGTACCTGGGCCGACACCGCCACCGTGTGGGGCGAGAGGCCGGTGCGAGGAGAGCTCACGGGTTCCGAGGAGGAGGAAGAGGAGCAGGGGGGAGAGAGGGAGGCGGGGGTGGAGGGGAGGGCCGGGCTGAAGCTGTCTCAGGGCGAGGACGCGGAAGACAACGTTCCCCTTCAGAAGGGCGCTCCGAAGAGAGCGTTCCGGCCGGACCTCGAGAGCACCTTCAAGCTGGGAGCGGGGTGGGGTGGGGGAGGGAGTCATCCGGACGCAGGCAAGACACCGGGCGCAGAAGGCGAGGCCGACTCTTGGCCAAAGGGAATCGGATGCTTTTCTGTCCATGGGTTCCACCCTCAGACTCTCACGGGGAATCCAGCCAGCCAGCCAGCCAGCCACCATCGTGTCGCTCCTTTTCTGTTCTCTACGTGTTTCATGGCGAGTGAGTGAGAGAGTCTTTCGATGGTTTGCTAGGATGTGGGAATGTCGTGGGACCGTGGTCCTTGTCAGCCGTGGATGAACAGAACGGCTTCAGCTTTCGGGGTGATCCTGAACTCCCACGCCGAGGCAGGCAGGCCCGTGTGTCCCTGTGTGCCGGAGGACACCGTGCTACCTACCCACAGCTTGATCTCGGACTGAACGCGAGCACCGTGGGGAGGGTGTTCGTGGGTTGGCTTCATTTCCTTTCCCGATGGCGCTCACCTGACCGTCCTGTCCACTCTTTGGATCCTTGATCTCCCCCTCCCCCTCGAGGCCTTTTCTTTCTCCTCCTCCTGCTCCCCGTCCTCCTACTCACCCTAGTTTCTCTCCCCGCCTCCCCACTCCCCGCCCCTCCACACACACACACGCGAGTCCCACTCTTCTCAAATGGACCTCTGACTGACTGCCAACGTTTTCTTTCGCCTTCTTTCCTTCCTCCCGTCCTGCTTCCTTTCCTTTTTTTTTTTTTTCTTCCCCCTTCGTGTTTTGTTCCCCCGTTCCTTTTCAGCTGTACCGACGACGGTTTCGAGTGTAGCGCGTGACACAGCGATCACCAGGATACATCTAGTGAGGGACCGTCCGTCACCACTGGGCGTCACGGCAGATGACATCCGGGGTCATGGCGTGCCCGCGACTCACGGCTTTCCTGAGGGGAAGGTGGCGCCGCGTCATCCGTCTCCCTCATTCTCTCCCCCACCCCACCCCCCGCCACCGTGTCCCCCGCTCCTTCCTCCGGCCACCCCTCACGTGTTCCGTGGTGGTATCTTAGGAGCCTGTTTCTCTTTGGTTCTGTTGTGTTCACGGTGCATCGTTTGGTAGGTGCTGCGTGGAAACGACGGCTCTGAGGTATTTCGTGGAGCATAATCCCCTCTAAAGGTCTCTCCAAGTTCCTGCAGACTGTGAGATTTCATTCCCTTCTGGTGGTTGAGTCCCATTCCTCTGTGTGTGTGTGTGTGTGTGTGTGTGTGTGTGTGTGTGTGTGTGTGTGTGTGTGTGTGAGTGAATAGACACAGGCGTAGGCACACAGACAGAGAGCTCTCTCCTTCTGTGTGTACGGATGTCTACCTAGGTATGGGGGTCGATCCCACACATACACACGTCCGTATCTTCTTTGTCCCCTCCGTGGGCACTCCGTGGAGTGGCTGGGTTGGGTCGAAGGGGGACTCTTTGGTGGAGTGTTCCGAGGGAATCGCAGGACTCTTTTCCCTAGGGATGTGGTTTCTCTCTCTGGGAGGCCCCAGGGGATGAGATGTGATCTCTCCGAGTCCGCCCACATGTTCCTCAGCGGCAGCAAAGACGCGTTCGATCGATCAGGAGCCACTGTCTTCTGATGTGTCGAACTTGCTGTCGCGATTGCGATTCCAGCTCCTGGGCCTTTCCCCTCCGAATGAGAAGGATCATTGTCCAGACAGACGCCCCGGGATGCTTCCGTGAGCCCGCCCCCACCCCCGGCAGCCCCAGCCCAGCCCAGCCCGGCCCAGCCCAGCCCTGCCGCTGATGTGTTTTCTACCTTGTGCTTCTGGGTGTCTGTCTGTTCTCCCTTTCTTTGGAAGGAAGGTGTCTGCTCGGGCCCCCTGCCTGCCTGCCCACTTCGCTCATCGGGGGTCGTTTCCCTTTGGGAGGCTGAGTTGTCTGACGCCTTGATCCGTTGTGGACAGAAAAGCCCCTTTTGCAATATGCTTGCGCTTTCCCCGTATATACCACACACACACACACACACACACACACACACACACACACACACACGGATGTGTGTTTCCGTCCGTGTGTGTCTGTGAGTATCCATATGTACATAGATACACCTATAGATACTCACACGCGCGCACGTACACATCTACACAGACACGTGGGTATCTGTGCACAGAGGCACATGGACACGGACTTCTAGGGACGTGTGTGTATACACACGCACGTTCGCATATGCGTTGACGTGTGTGCGCATCTATGCCCATGCATCTGCGTATAGGCACTCTAGACGCACCCGTGCACCTGTACGTGCGTACGTGCACGCATGTCTACTTCTACAGACCTGTGTGTATATCGACACATAGACACTCGCACGTCTGTGCGGACCTCTGTACGCGAGACGTAGACGTCTATGGATGTGTCCGTATGTGCGTATGCATGTGTGCATACACACACGCGGAGAGATGCGTCTAGGGAAGCATGCACGGACGTGTACGCATATACGTGCACCCACACCTGTGTGTCTACATCACACGTACACACACGTGTGCATCTGTATGTGTTGACACGTCCGCCTTTCTTTGTATGTATGTGTCTATGGATACCGACGTCTCTGCACATGTGAGCGTGTGTATTCGTGCCTGTGTGTATCCGTGTACGTCTGTGTATATATGCCTGTGTCTACGTGTAGACACGCAAGCATACACGCACAGTAGAGACGCCTAGGCATCCACGTGCGCACACAGACACATGCGTGTATGTGAGCATGCCCTTCGAACGTGTTTGTTGATACCCATGTGTGCGCGTATATATAGACGCGAATACGCGTGCGTATACATATGGACACGCGTCTAGGCACATGTGCATGCGTTCTCGCTCTCTCGCCCCCCTCCCCCTCCCCTCCCCTCCCCTCCCCTCCCCTCCCCTCCCCTCCCCCTCCCCCTCCCCCTCCCCTCACCCTCCCCCTCCCCCTCCCCCTCCCCCTCTCTCTGACTTTTCAGCAGCCGGAGCAGTTCTATGACTTGACTTTGCTGCCTGGTGGTTTTGTTTCATTTCCTTTCTGATCTACTTCAAAAAGTTATTGATTCATGTAACTGGCTGTTGTCCTGGAACACGGGGTTTATTTAGTGGATCCCTATTGACTCGGTCCGGTCCTCCTCAGCTCCACGCCCCCCAGCCCCACCCCCCACCCCCCACCCCCGCCCCTCCCAACCCCCACTCCTGCAGCCCTGCCACCCCAGACCTCCCGCCCGCCCTCCCGCCCGCCTGCCATTCTGGTGTTTGTGGCCAGTTCAGTTCTTTGGAAATCCATGTTCTCCTGACCTCAAGGGCACTTTCCCCACCCACCGGCGCGTGCTCGGGTGTGTGGTCTTCGGACTCTGTCGCGGTCTCTACCCAGGTTGAGTTGTGTCTTCTCTTGTTGGGGGTTCCGAGTGTGTCTCCTCCTTTTTCTTTGTTGCTCCTGGGCTTGCGTGTCTGTGTCTGCTTTCCAAAGTCCTGCTTTGTTCTCCGAGCAGCGCTCGCCTGGTTTCGCTTTGCCGGCCCCTCCCTCCCTCCCTCCCTCCCTCCCTCCCTCTCTCTCTCTTGCGGGGGAGGGGGGCCGGGGGAGTCTGCGATGCCGCTGGTGCCCCTCTCTCCGCCGAGCCCCCACCGCCCGCCGGCGTCTCCGTGGAATGTCCCCCCCAGCACCCCGGAATCGCGTGGGGGAGTGAGTCTCCTCCGTGGCAGCCTCCTGAGGAGACCCTTCCCAGCGTCTCTCCCTTCCTCTGCGGCCGGGGTCGCGTCGCGTCGCGTCGCTCGGCGGCGGAGGCTCCGGGCCGAGCTCGGGCGTCTGGGCGGCCGGCGCGGTGGCGTCCCCGGCGGCCGGCGACAGCGACACGTCCTCGGGACGTTCGAGTCGCTTGTCGGGAGCCACCTGGCGGCCGCTTGGATATTGTCCCTCCCCTCTGGAGCTTCGGCGAGGCCTTTCAGGAGGATTGTGACTCAGCCTCTGGGCCCGAGGCAGAGCTCTCAGACACCGGCGACGCTGGCGGCGACAGTCCCGGTGGCGCCGAGGCCTGGGGACAGTCCCGCTGTCGCCGGAGATTGGTTCTCTAGGTTTCCGAGGAGGGTGACCGTCGCGGCGCACCGGAGCCGGCTTGCGGGGCGGCCTGACCGGGTCGACCAGCATCTCCCCGTGCCCCCGTGCCCCTGCGGCCGCGGAGACGGACCGCCCGGACCCTGCCTGGGCCGGGCCGCCGCGGTGGGCGGGGAGAGGGTCTTCCCTGCCCGGAGCGCCTGGACTCGGGCTCGGCGGTCCGGACTCCTCCTGGGCCGCCCTCAGGAGCGTGTGCTTCGCCCTCGGCCCCGCTCCGGAGGTGGGGACCGGCCCAGACGGTGGCTTGGAGGTCGCCGGAGGGCGCGCCTGGGTCCGGGCCCTCGGGTCCCTTCTGCCCGGGGTGTTTTCCGCGTCGCACTCCGGAGGCGGGGACCCGAGGGTTGACCGGGGGAGGCGCGTGTGCGGTCCCCCCCGTGGGGTCCGGTCGCCCGAGGCGTCTCCCGGCACACGTGCTTTTTCTCTGTCAAAGTCCTGACGGGTCCGGAGACGTGGATGGACCGGACCCTGCTTCCGCGGGTGGCCGGGGAGGGCGCGCTCGACCCTTCAGCGTGCCCTCGTGGGTCTCGGTCGTCGGACGCGACTTTGGCTCACCCCTCTCCGACTCTCTGAATCCCAGTCGGGAGGTGGGGACCGGCTCGGGCCGTCCTGGATGCCCCGTCTGGGACGGTCTGGGCCCCGGGCGCGGTCCCTGGTCGGGGCCCGCTCGTCTCGTGGGAAGCGCCTCGCTGACGGTTCTGTCTTCTGTTTTCCTTTGGCACATCGAAGCCAAATCCCCGTTCGGAGACTCGGACGGACCGGTACCCCTACCCGGGTGGACGGAGCGGGGAGGGCGTCCTCGGCCAGCTCCCCTCCCCCCCCCCCCCCACCTTGGTGTCCGCGGCCCCGCTTTGGCCACCACGCGCCCCCTCCCCCCTCCCGGTCGACCAGATGACCCCCCCCGCCCCCAAGAGAGCTCGGGGCCTGGTGTTTATGGGGCAGCGTTGGGGACAGGTGGCCGGGACAAGGTTCCGGGGGCCCTCTCTGCGAGTCGTAGATGGGCTCCGCTGTCGGCTGGTGTCATTTCGTCGCCCTTAATAGGCCTTTTTTGCCACCAGGTAAGTGCTGACACGGTCTCCTTTGGTGTCTGCCACCGAGGACTGTGGGTCTCTGGACGCACGCGGGGCTCTGGGTTTCTGGGCCGCCAGCTGGTGCCCGGTTCGGCCCTTGCCGCTGGAGCCGCCCGCCTGGGCCTGTGCGCCGGCTCCTGTGTGGTGTCGTCTGGCTGACCCGACCCTTGGTGCCACCTCCGGTCTCTGGGCGACCCGAGGGTGGCGGGGCGGGGTGGCGCGGCGCGTGGGTCTTCTACCCTGGGCGTCCCTCACCCCCGCTGTGGGCACCTGGTGGCGGCTGGGACGACCCCCGCCCTGTGGGCTCCGTGCCACGTGTCAGGCGTTCTCCTCTCGGGGTCGTCGGCTGCTCTCGCCTGAGGCGAGGTGGGGGGGGGACGGAGGTTGCCGGCGAGGCTGAAAGCGGGCCCCTCTGGTGACTGTCCTCACCGTGCCTCCCCCCGCTCCACCTTGGCTCAATGGATCGATGTGGTGTGGTCGTGTTCTCCCGGGCCGAGCCTAAGCCGTGCCAGACGAGGGACGGGCGTTCCCAGTGAGCGCGTCCGCTCTTCTCGGTCTGTCCGCGGGGCCCCTCGCTTGTCTTCTCCCCCCCCACCCCCCCCCCCCCGCTGCCCATCAGGGAGGGTGAGGAGGAAGGCAGGGGTTGGGTGTGGCCTCTGGCCCTGATCTTCGGTCTCCTGTCCTTTGCCTCGGGGCGTCAGTGGGGGCCGTTGGTCTTCTGACACCGCAGATTGCTCTCGCTTCGCCTTCTCGGCGTGTGCCCGGCGAGCGGCCCTCCCTGTGGCGGGGAGGGCTGTGCCGCCGCCGCCACGCTGCGCACCCCACGCGGGTGTGTGAGCGTGCCTCGCGTGACCCTCGGTGGTGCCCCTGGAGCGCTCCAGGTCGTCCCTCAGGTGCCTGAGGCCGAGTGGTGGTGTCGTTTCCCTTAACCCGGTGTCCCCCTCGGGTCCGCGCCACGGTGGCGTGTGTGTCCCGTTGAGTGGCTCTCTTCGGGGGACGGGGGGTCGAGGCGGTAGGGAGAGGCGTGCCTGTTCCCCTCGTCGTGGAGGCCTTCCTTGGCGGATGAGGCCTCGCAGGGGGCGGGACGCGGGCTCTGCTCTGGCCCTGACCGCGCACACGCTCCTGCGCGGTGGTCCGCTTCCCTGTACCGCAGACCCCTCCCGCCCAGCTGAGGACTGGTGGCTGGTGGGAGCGCCTCCGTGGGCCCGAAGGCGACACGGTCCGGGTGAGGGACGGCGCGCCCTCGGTGAGAACGCCTTCTCTAGCGATCCGAGAGGGAGCCTTGGGGTACCGGACCCCCCAGCCGCTGCCCCTCCCGAGTGCGCAGTGGCCACCATGGCGACTGCCAGAGCACGTGGGCAGAGCAGAACTCCCCCGCCCTCCGTGGGAGGGGAGGGAGTTGGGTGCGCCGGCCCCGCGGTGGGGCCGTGTGCCGCTCGTTGCCTACCGCGGCCCGCGCCTCCCCCCTCCGAGTCGGGGGAGGGTCCCGCTGGGCCCCGCCGGGCGTCCGGCAGGTGGGGGGCCGTGTGCGTGCGGCCGGCCCCCCCGTGGTGTGAGCCCTGGGGGAAGGGGGGCCGGGTCGGGGCGCGACGCCCGGTCGGCCTCGGCTTCTCCGGCCCCGCGGCTGGTGGTGAGGGGGAGCCCGTCGCGCCCGCCCCCGCCCCCTGAGCCGCAGCTGGTGGCGGCGTGCGGTCACGGTCCGGGCCGCCTCGCTCGAGAGCGTTGTGCCCGGGGTGTCGCGCCTCGGGGTTCAGACTCAGACGGAAGACGGACCTGTCGCGGATGGATGGCGGAAGACGGGTGGACGGCTCGCCGGCCCTGGCGGCGGGGCCGGGTCGTGGGCCACGCTCCGGGGATGGCCGGGGCCGGCCGGCGCCCCGGGCGTCGCGGGACCGCCCTCGCGTGCGGGTGGCGGTGGGATCCCGCGCTGGTGTTCCTGGGGGCCCGGCCGCGTGCCCGGTCTCTTTCCTCTGGTCCCCGGACGGCGCCCGCGTCCCTGTCCCGCGGCCCCCGCCGTGCGTGCTTGCCGGCCCCTCCCCGCCGCCGCCGCCGGCCTCGCCTCTCCTCGTCCCGCGCGTGCGACCGCCCGCGTTCCAGTCCCCTGTCTGGGCCCGAGCCGGCCTCGCCTCGCCTCACGTGGGTGTCGTCCCCCGGCCTCTGCCGGGCCGGTGGCGTCCCCGGGCGGAGCAGTGCCCTCGGAGCCCTGAGCGAGGGGGGCGGGGCGGGGGGCCCCGCGCGCGTCAGGGCCGTGGGGGGGGAGGAGGGGGCGCCGGTGTGCGGCGGGAGAGTGTTCTCCCCGGGCCGGCTGCGGCTCCGGGGGTGGCGGTGGGCGTGAGCCCCGCGAGGGTGGGGGCGCCAGGCGGTCGTCCCCGGGTGGTGCCGCGGGACCGCCCCTGTGCCGGGAGGGCCTGTGGCGGTGAGATCCCGCGGTGGGCCCCGGCGGCCGACTCGCGTCCCCTCCCCCGGGTCGCTTTGGGCCGTTCCCCTCGCGGTGGCGCGCGGCCACCCCACCTCCGCCGCCGGTCGCGTGGTGTCGGCCCCGCGTGGCCGCATCCCGTCGGTGCCCCTCTCCGTCCGTCCGTCCGCCTCGGTCCCCTCGCCGTCTGCTGCTCCCCGGGGCCGTGCCCCGGTGTGCCTCGCTTCCCGGGCCCGCCGCGGCCCCGATCCGTCGCCCGTGTCGTCGTCGCCGCCGCCGCCGCCGTCGCGTGCCGGACGAGGGGGCGCCCCCCGCCCCGGTGCGCTCGCCTGAGCGCGGGACGGGGGTCCCCGGTCTTGCCCCCCCGCGGGCCGGTCGCCGCGTCCTCGCCGCCCGGCCTCCGCCGCCCCGCCCTGGGGCGGGTGGACGGACGGACGCCGAGGGCGCGCGTCGGCCGTCCGCGGTGTGGCCCCGGGCCGGGCGGGGTGGTGGAGGAGGAGGGAGAGGAGGAGGGGTGGCCCGCCGCCCTCCTCCCGCCGCACCCCACCCCCCCCCGCCCTCCCCCTCGTGCCTGCCGCGCGGTGGCGGCGGCGCGCCGCGACCCTCGCGGGCCCGAGGGCGCGTCGCGCGGTCGGGCCTCCTCGCCGCGGGCGGGGCCGGGGCTGTCGGGTCTCCCGGCCCGGCGAGCGCCCTTCCCGCCCCGCCCCCCCCGCCCCCTCCCGGCTCCCTCACCTCGCGGGGTCTCTCTCCCGGCTCGCGCCTCTGCCCCCCGCCCCCGGCACGCCCGGCTCCTCTGTCGTCGCGCTCGCTCGCTCGCGCCCCTACCTGGTTGATCCTGCCAGTAGCATATGCTTGTCTCAAAGATTAAGCCATGCATGTCTAAGTACGCACGGCCGGTACAGTGAAACTGCGAATGGCTCATTAAATCAGTTATGGTTCCTTTGGTCGCTCGCTCCTCTCCTACTTGGATAACTGTGGTAATTCTAGAGCTAATACATGCCGACGGGC